>NC_048426.1:8605651-8635151 GCF_013103735.1 Etheostoma cragini
TGCTTGAAGTCCAGTGTGAAGTTTCCACAGTCTGTGTTGGTTTGGGGAGCCATGTCATCTGCTGCTGTTGGTCCACTGTGCTTTATTAAGTCCAGAGTCAGCTCAGCCGTCTACCAGGACATTTTAGAGTACTTTATGCTTCCTTCAGCAGACGAGCTTTATGGAGATGCTGACTTCATTTTTAAGCAGGACTTGGCACCTGCCCACACGGCCAAAAGTACCAAAACCTGGTTCAATGACCATGGGATTACTGTACTGATTGGCCCCCAAACTCTCCTGACCTGAACCCCATAGAGAATCTATGGGGCATTGCCAAGAGAAAGATGACAGACATGAGGCCAAACAATGCAGAAGAGCTGAAGGCCGCTATTGTAGCATCCTGGTCTTCCATAACACCTCAGCAGGGCCACAGGCTGATAGCACCCATGCCACGCCGCATTGAGGCAGTAATTCATGCAAAAGGGGCCCAAACAAAGTACTGAGTACACATGCATGATTATACTGTTCAGAGGGCTGACAATTCTGTCGTTCAAATCCTTTTTTTATTGATTTCATGTAATATGCTAACTTTCTGAGATTTTGAATTTGGGGTTTTCATAAGCTGTACGCCATAATCATCAAAATGATATAAAATAAAGGCTTTAAATATCTCACTTTTTATGTAATGAGTCTATATATAATATATCATTTTCACCTTTTAAGTTGAATTACTGAAATGAATGAACTTTTGCACCATATGCTAATATTTTGAGTTCCACCTGTATATGTAAAACAACTATATGTTTTACACCCATATATGTAAAACAACTTAATGGGTACACCCATTCATACAACGTCAATAAAAAGGCAGAGCAAGGGGAAAGTTTTTGGGGACGGCTGAAAGTTTCAGTACTCTGAAAAGCAAGTAAAAGCAGAGTCTGTGTCCGTGAGGATTTTTGACTCGAGGTTGTGGACCTAACAAAATACATGTTATGTGCTTCTTTACAAATTAAATAAATGTCAGACTGACTGACTGACATGGTATGTGCATTCTTCTTAGAAAACAAATTTAGTTTTTAAGAAATGCATCATGATATACCGTCTCTAGAAGTGTATTATTCAACTTTTGTTGAAAATCGCAATATTATCGTAATACTTCTAGAATCACAACAAATGAAAATTGCATGAAAGGATCGAATCGAGACAAAAGCATATGGAGCCAGCCCTAAAACACATACTGTTTTTTAGTCTTCACAGCATAAAATGGACCTGTTTAAGAACAAGGGATGCCTTGCCACAGAGAAGACAAGCACTAAGCTTTCACTAGAAACCCTGATTAAACAGTACAAACATAAAGTTTCTAACCTTTGTGACGATGACTTTCCTTGTCTGTCCCAGACGGTGACAGCGGTCAATACACTGCTCCTCAGTAGCAGGATTCCAAGCCTAAAATACAGTTAATTGCAAGAGAACATGCAGCTCAGAATTATTTAGTTTTCCCCCCAATAAAAGTATATGAATTTTAAAGATGTGGCAGAGATGGTCTTTATTTAAGATGAGGTGGCCCACCTCTACTGTGAAACATTGCTGAAAATCTTAATATGTAACAAAATCAGATATTACATTAAACTTTTTTATTTTATTTAACCTTTATTTAACTAGGTTAGTCTCACAGAGATATAAAATCTCTTTTTCAAGAGAGACCTGGCCAAGAAAGTGGAAAAACTTAATTACATGTAACAAGGGGTTTAAAATGGAAAATCACAAAACAAACACAAAAGAGGCAAAGACACTTTGTCAATATTTACTGTCACTATTTACTGTCAGACTATCCTGACATGGCAAAAATGCCATAAAAACAATTATACAAACAGAAAAAAAAAATCAAAGTGCCCATAAACCTGCAGTGACAGCGTACTTTATTTATAGCCGGACAATTAATCAGCTAACAGACTTTTGTGAGTGGCATCATGCAAAATTGCTTCAGTGTACACAACCTCATTTGTAAAATAAGATGTGGTTATGTGTGTATATGTGTCTGGTTCCTGGCCAAAATTTACAGAAACAAAAACTTACAGGGTCCATGAGGAAAACATGAGAGGCGGCTGTCAAGTTTAGCCCCACCCCTCCAGCTTTGAGTGACAGAAGCATAATGGCAGGGCTGTCGGCTGCAGAGCTCTGAAATTCCTGGATGACCTGAGTCCTCTTCTTTTGGCTCATAGTGCCGTCCAAACGCACAAAACTGAAACCATGCTCCCTGGTGGAGAGGCCGGAGGGCAATAATGTCAACAGACAAGTCATAAAATAACACAACGGAACATTTAATTAAGTCAATCTAGAAATTCTCTACTCGCTCTGCTGGTACACTGCTAACAGATCCCATTTTTTTTCACTTCTACTACTATCTACGTTGACAGGCATACTCATGTAGATCTGAACAAAAGGAGAGGTGGAAAAGAAAGTCCCCAAAGAGACACAAACAGCTTGTTTCCAATTTGTGACAAATACTATAATGGAGAAACCAATATTTTCACAAAAAGGTAAATAACTCCCTAAACTTCCACCATAGCTGTTGCAATAATAAAATGAGCTGTTTGAGTAGACTTAGGTGAGCTCTTTGCAGCTTTAAAACCCACTTAGACCTCCAGAACTTCTACTGTGAATGTGTGTCTTACCTGAGTGGAGTCTCCAGTATGGAGAGAAAGCGTGTAAACTGAGAGACAACCAAATACTTGATGCTGCTGTCCTCACATCGCAGCCTGAGCAGGTTTCCCATCAATGCCTGCACCTGCAGAGACAAAAACAGAACTCTGCTCTCACATGGTAGCAGGCAAGGCCATTTTCCATCACTGTCACACCGCTGAAGAAGATGTATTAAGTGACTTCTGGTTAAGAATTAGGTAATTACAGCCAATAGAATATATCGCATAATTAAGGCATTTTGATGCCAAGTATGGAATGATGGAATTCAAGGCAATTCTGGATTTGAGGTTTTTTTCCATCATGGAGAACCTTTATCAGAAATGTTTGATCATTCTTGCTGATGTTGATCTTCTTACTGCACAATACAGACCAACAAACAAAAGAAAAATAATGAAATAGTCACTAATTGGACGTAACACTTAATAAATATGGTTAACAGTATTTTGTCCCAAACACAGAACATTAAAGGTTTGAATGTAAGAGAAGACTAAAATGATTTGTAGGCAACTCAAAAAGTTGACAGAACATCATGTTAAAGTCCAACTCAAGGAGATTTCATTGTTCAATTTTAAAACAATTTTGATCCCACGGTTAATAATATAGCCTCAGTATGTACAGTGTACCTTTGAGCTTGTCCTCCACTTATCAGAGTTTGTACTTTTCTCTTCCTCCATTTCCTCCTGTGGAAACTCCACCAGTTCATTGGCCTTGATCTCACTTCGACAGAGAGGACAGCGTGCTGCTTCCTATGCACAAACATACATTGAGCATAGAGAACAGATGGATCAGTTCATTTATTATATAGTTCTAAAAACTTGTTGTTTTAGTTAACAGTCAAATCACAAATCATGTTAAAGCCCTGCTGTCTGCTGAGGGCAGGACCTGTACCTGCTCAGTGTTGATAACCTGGGCGATGCAGGGCCGGCAGTAAACATGGGCACAGTGTGTGATGACAGGCAGATGCATCGACTCCAAACACACAGAGCACTCCTCATCAGAGCCGCTGGCTAACACCAACCGTAGCTTGTCTATCAGACGCTCCCGCAGCTCTCCAGGTGTAGCTGCAGCACCTACAGGCAAAATATTTTACACATTAGGAAATAAAACTGAAAAATAAATTGAGATCAGGACTGCAGTGTAGATATAATTGAGGGCATGCATTTTTTTGGGATGGGTTTTATAATGACATGGAGAGGAGTGTTCTAGGATTACACACATATTACACATGTTGGGATGGGTTTACTTATTATTCTTTTTTTTTTTTAGATTATTTTTTCGGGCATTTTAGGCCTTTATTAGACAGAACAGCCGAAAAATAGAAAGGGGGAAAAAGAGGGAGAATGACATGAAGCAAAGGGCCTCAGGTCACTGCGGCAAGGAGTAAGCCTCTGTATAGTACATGGGGTGTATGTTCAACAAGGTGAACTACCCAGGCGTCCCAGAGTTCAGATTACATATTAACCTCACAGTCTATATGCTCCTAAAACAGGGTTGGTATTATGTTTTCTCAATGTAAACTTTCCCCCCATGTTACAATTTGAGAGAACATTGAATAATCACAAAGAGAGAGAGAGAGAGAGAGAGAGAGAGAGAGAGATCTAAAGGGGGCATGAAGAGAAAGTGCCCTCAATTTTCTCGCCCTATGATTACCGCTGTACGGTAGTGGACCTGGGAATAAGAATGTATTGTACAATATATCAACCAAAATAAAAATAGGTTTAGTTCTAAATACATCTCAACAAACAAATCTCCAATCCAACAAGCCTGTTTGCAAATCAAGTGACCCCAGGGCTCAAAAGCTATACTCTACTTTAGTCAGTGCTAACATAACCCTCATATCTCTTTCCAGGTCTTACCCAGGTCCGAGGATGTTTTTGCCAGTAGATCAGGGTGGCAGCAGTGCTGTCGAAGCCTCATCAGGATGGCCAACACGTCGGCATAATTCCTCAACACTGTCCCTTCAGCTACGTACCTACACACACAGTTAAGACAACTTCAACAAAATAGACCAATATGCAACAGTTGACAATATAAACCTGTAACATCTCCTGTAACAAGCATTTATCATTAGCTGTATGTTCTGTCAAAATAACTATTCTTTGTTTGTTGCTGCTCAGTTTTATCATGTTGTTTTATTTATTTATTTAAATTAAAATTGTATTTATTTATTTATTTAAACATACATGCACATGTACACTAACACATACTTGCTGATGGTGTTTTTTCCCTCGTTACGTGCCAGCTCGTACTCCTCTCTCTCTGTCTGGCTCAGCTCGACCTGCTCCACACACACTGCCTTCTCAGGCAGAGACACCAGGGGGCGCCCATTCACCTCACTGCTCTTTGTTCGCCGCAGAGTGATGCACTTCACCAGGTTCTGAAGGTTCCTGCACAGCACAAATTGCAAGAGTTTATTGATAATCAATAGTATAATATGACAAATGCTTGCATAGCACCCACAATTACAAACTTTTATCCAACACTCACTCAACACTGGGGACTCAACCTAGTATTTTAGTAACAATGTAAGAAAACTATGAATGGTGACATGCACCCACTGCAATTATGTGTTCTTTCTAAATTGATAAAGTGACCCAATGATGTCAATGCAGCCAGCACAGTCATTGTAGATTAGTAAGGGCAGCAACAAGCGAGTAGATTAATCATAATTTCTAACAGCTGTGATTAACCACATAGCCCAAATTACGAATTTGCCTAAAAGGGCAAAATCTACAACATTTTACACCCTTTCAAATCTTTGGACCCTTGATTCCAACAAGAAAAAACTCCTTTCCTAGTCTTTAAGAATGGAAAAAGGGAGACCTCTCAGAAAGAGCAACAGAGGAGAGAGCCTTCTTCAAGGATGGAGAGAATTGCAATAGACGTTATACTGAGTAGACAAAATTAAGGAAAAAGTGTAAACATATAAGAATATTTATAGAATATGGCTTTAGTGACTGTATCACAGTACACAGTGCCCTCTGGAGTCGTATGACTACATTGCATCAGTGTAACATAAAGTATCTGTAGCACTCACTGCAGGCCGGCCCTGTCTCCTCCAGTAACAGGTCTCTGGATCACTCTGTTCCACCACTCTCTCACATCAAAGGGCTTCAGACGCAGGAAGGCCAGCAGCATCCACAGGTCCTTCACACTGTTCTGGATAGGAGTACCTGGAGGGAGGTAGGAATGAACAAAAACACACAAACATTTGACAGCTGCCTTAATAATGAAACTGCGCGTACTTTAATATGTCCTTCAAATATTCAGGGAAATGAGGATTTGTGGTGGACACTTTTTATGTGTTATTGGGATATAATCTCAATATTTAGATATCCACAACATTTAATAAAGAATTCAAACTCACATGGTAAAAAAATGTTAACCAATTATCTCAAAGGTTTTGTCTTTTATTACAACACTCTAATCATCAAACAAATAAAGTAAATAAAAATGTTTTTCTTTTAGACATGACAATTTTGAACCATGGAGACTATACAGAGACCCATTGAACATTAATAAATTATCACCGAGTCCAAGTATGACTACCTATCTGTGTGCACGTGTGTTGGCATGTGCATGCGCATGTTAAGGTGCAGGTAATACCTGACAAAATCCAGCGCCGCTGAGCTTTTAGGCCGAGCACAGCCTTACTCATCTGTGCATTTGGGTTTCTTACAACATGTCCTTCGTCCAGCACAACCCTCAGCCAATTGATGCTGTGGAGGGGACTCTTATTCTGAAAGGAAAACAAAAACATTATATTTGTTATTAAAAGAGAAGTAAGTTATTTCTCAAGTCAAGTGAATATTGACATGAATTAAGTCCAGGTTCAGAAAAGACATCCATTAGCCACCATTTAGACAAATTTGTTTATCAAAATAAATTATTGTAACCTGCCCCATCGTATCAGGTGTGTCTCCCGTGTTTTCTTTTCTGTGTCAACACCTTGGCTCACCTTACCGCTACATAAATACATGTAAACTCACCCCGGAGTCAGCAGAGAGGACGTTGTAGGTGGTGATCACCACATCCTGAGAGGACAGAAAGGCCTTGCTCCTGTTGCGCTCTGAGCCGTAATACAGATACACGTTTAGCTTCACGTTTGCACGCACATGCTGGTCCAACTGGTGCTGTGGACACACACACACACACACACACACACACACACACACACACACACACACACACACACACACACACACACACACACACACACACACACACACACACACACACACACACACACACACACACACACACACACACACACACACACACACACACACACACACACACACACACACACACACACACACACACACACACACACACACACGATGGAAAGATAGCATTGAATGCGGCACTTCCACCAAAAGTTTACAAAATTACCAACATAGCTTGTTTTCCTACAATAGTGGTCATTTGTTGATCTTTCACTTGCATTTCGATGTAGTCCGCAGTTTTGAAAGTAAACAAGCTTCACCTATACTTGTCACCAAGCAGGACAGAAAGCGTCTTGTTGTGTGTGTGTGTTTTGTTGTATGAGGCTGTATTCCTACCAGCCAGTTGCTGATCACAGAGAGCGGGCAGATGATGAGAGTCGTTCTAGCTGATAATTCATCTGGACTTTCAATGACGGAGGATTCCACACCTGCGCATACAAACAAGTACACAACAATCTCCAATGTCACTACAACTTTTCTTTTTTGCCCTATTAAATAAATACAATATGTGAAACACAAGGAAACCAGGTAAAACGTGTTGACTGTTGGAGCTCACTCTGTGTGGGACCGGCCTTCTTGCCACTTTTCTTCTTCTTCTTTATGCTTGTATCTGCTGCTGAGCCACCAAGTGCTGCAGCAAAGTCCAGATCTTCCAGCATCACTGGGGCCTCTGCACAGTAAGAAGATTAATGACTTATATCCAAGGGGGCAGTTATAATGGTATACAAGCTAAATTACAAAGGCATTGAATTATGCCACCGCCACTACAAAATAAATCAATTCACTGGTGTTTAAAAACAGTTATCAAACTAAATTACATATTGCTCTCAAAGTGCACATATTTCGACACCCACATATTATAGTGCATTAATACTAAGAGGCCTTCCTGGGCCTGTACCTTTACTGGGCTTTCTCTTGTTGGCTTTCTTCTTTCCTTTGCTCGTACCTGTAAGTGGAGAAATTAGGTAGAAATGTATGCAAGCCACAAAACCCATGGAAGGAGGCAAAACAAGCAAACAGCATGAACAGACATACACAAGTTAAAATGTGATAAATACAGAGATTACAATCAGTTCTTACTGTTATCTGACTTGTCCACTATCTCCACTACGTCTGCTGAGTCGACTTTCTCTAATACATCTGTCGTATTAACACAGATCACCTCCACCTGAGGACTGACAAAAGGGATGAGCATTTCAGATATATGGATGGACAGAAAAAAGTATAGAAATATGTCCAGAAGCAGTAAGTTGCATTGTTGACTTTACACATGATTAAAACTATGCTGCTGTAATAAAAAACACATCACTGACAATATAATCTGAGCATACTAAATTCAGTGTAATTACACTTACAGGTCTGAGCCTTGAGGACCAGCTGCTGCATGGCTTACTTCTGCTCTATTGCCTGCACTGCTGCCTTCTGAAACAAAGACCCCACATCATCTCACCTGTTGTGCTCTTTTTCTGAACATGAGCAAGAAAGCTGATACTTTGAAAATTGTGATTACCTTGTGGTTTACTTTTGGATTTGATAGGTGAAGAATGCTCCTCCTGAACACATGGAAACAACCACTTAACAATGGTCAAACACTAGTCGCAGACTGCATATTCTTTGAACACATTCACACACAGCTACACTTACACATTTCTCCACAGGCAGAGGCTTTCCATTGTGAAAGTTGGTGAGAATCAGAGCAAGGGTTGTCAGAGTTTTCCCCTGAAAAACACAAACAGGGGGTTTAATGTTGATTCATGTCTGCTTAAAAAGTTGCAGCGTAAAGCCTCTTATTGGGTTAAATGTAGAAGAAAAAGTGAATTTTAAGGTTAACATTTACTGCCTAATTTTCACCACACACATCCAAAAATGTTTGAAGAAAATGTTCTTTATTGTATATAGTAACAGGCAACTGACCAAACATCTTATCATGAGTTAATGTATAAATAAACTTGCAATTCCCCAAGAAACATAATTTTAAACAGCAACAATATCACATCAAGTGTTACCAGTCCCATGTCATCTGCCAGTATTCCTCCACGAATTCTCTCTGGTATTTCTTTGGCAGAGAAACACGTGAGGCTGTTATAGTAGAGCTCGCCTCTCTTCTCCCAAAAGGGTGGCAGCGCAGATTTGTTCTCTCGAGCACACATCCAGGACAGTGCCTGCTTCTGGTGAAGCAGGAGAGGCGTACCCACAGCCTGCAGACAAAAGAGAGCTGCATGTTCACATAGGCTGCATTAGGACAGTGATAGAAAAACTATTATTACAAGAAGTTATTTCAAAAACTGCAGCAAAAAAAATAAGGTAGAAAGAAGAAATAAATACTTGTTACATTCTGATGACATTATAAATATTAAAAAATTATAAAAAATTATCTCAAAATAAGAAAGAAGATGCAATTGTTAGTTATGGACAGAATTGTTTTGAGAGTGGTAAGAACTACAAAATAAGACAAAATGCTGACCACAAACCAATACATAAAATGCAGACAGATAAACAGATTAAAAACGCACCTCTGCAGCTTCTTTCTCTCCATCTTTACTCTCCATCAAACCATCAAAGAGGTTGTCAAATGCATTCTTCAACTGAAAGAAAACCCGAATTACAACTGCTGGCTTAAGCCTTCTTAAAGTCTGTTTCACAATGTTTAAACATTTCTGCATGTATAGCCATTCCACATTAACTGTTAATCAAAATATAAGACAGCGTTGGGTGGTTCATTTAAATTTCAAGGGCTTTTTTTAGCACTTGATTAAAAAGAGGGCTTTTTCAAGGTATTCTAGTTCTTGGATTTTTATCCCCTCAAAATTCCCAGTAACTTGATACCCGATAATCTGCTTAAAATAAATATCCCAAAAAACGTGGGCTTCCTTGACAGTTTTTGCTGCATCCTGTGTAACAACACCGTTACATGATTGCTGTAGAGAGGTCATGCTATACTGTTAAATATTACATTAACTAAATTCAAGTAGATTACCTCCTCTGCAGTTAGTGGGATGGTCAATCCTTTTTTAGATGACATTGCACAAGCACCTTGACTATTAGATGACTTCTGATATGTACCTACACACACACACACACACACACACACACACACACACACACACACACACACACACACACAAAATGACAATTGTTAATGACAATGACTGAAAACAATGTAGGCTACATGGTGAAGTGCGAAACGTTTTCCACCAGGAGACAAGTGAGATCAGATAATTGAGGGTGTTTGTACCTGTTGCGCTGCTTCCACTTGTGTTCAGTTTAAATCCGCGATGCGCCATGCCTTCAATCACAGCCTTTTTGTTCTCTTCTTTCCCCCAGAAGGACAGCATCACTGGCATAGTAAATGTGTTTTTTGTCCCTGAGGGTACCACTCTAATACAGCAACAAAACAACAATATACACAGAAACACAAAATCACACACTGTATCCTACTATAATTTGGGTGGGCCTGTGCTCAAAGTTGATCTAATAAAAATAGGATATCAATAACAAAAAGTTGAATCAAATGCAGATATTTATGGGAAGGAGCTGTCAATTGAGGCGGCCATTTATGCCCACATTCAATGTTAGTTAGGTGTTAATGCAGGCTTTGTAGGCTAACAATCCTTAAGATGTTGAGAAAAATCTTTCTGACATTGAACGTCTCAGCAGGGAATGACACCGACAGGTAAACAGTCTACTCACCCCTCTACTTTAGCCAAATTTTTGTCCATGACATGGGCCATGGCTGCTGCCAGCTCCCGCTTGATGTGACCCACTTGGTTGCCATAAATGTTGGCGACCATCACTGCATTGCGATCGTATGGATTCTCAGGCTCTCGCACTAAGCCAACCATTTCCCCTTGATTCACCTGTTAAGAGAGCAAAACAGAAACGATTTCAAGGTCACTAAATGTGGCATTTCTGTTTTGCCTTCCTTGTAAATATGTGCACTAGAGGATTAAAAGGTAACTGGTCCTCACCATCCCTGTATAATATCTGAGGCCAACCACAGTGCCCTTCAGGTGGCCAAACAGCACGCTGCCATCTACATCTGGCTCCTCAGATGCTGCAGCTCTGATGGCCTGGGAGAGGGTCTCTTCATTGGCCTCATAGCGGTCCGTAAAGAGGTTCACCTCACTGTACCTGTCCAAGCCAAACCTCCACCTGCTGGAAAACATGACAGCTGGAGCACACAGAGAGAGAGAGAGAGAGAGAGAGAGAGAGAAAGAGAGATGCAGAATAAGACACAAACAGACAAAAATGTCCAGTCCTGTGGATGCACAGAAATGGAGCGACAGGTATTATTAAGTTCTATATCTGTGGTTATAATCTTATGTTTCACAGTCCATGGTTGTAGAAGGGAAACTTTACAAAATGTAGGTTACGGTTTAAATGCAGGTAACGTGACTAGCATTGGCCTATATTCGAAGTAAATGTTGCTAAATAGCAAAGCCAGCTAATGTCCCACTCCCTACAGGTTGGTGGGCTATTTAACGTTAGCTAATCAGTGACAGCTGCGGCAACGTTAACGTAGCTAGAAGATAGCGTAGCCTCATATTAGCTAACGTTACCCATTCAAAACTAACATTAGCTACCCATACAATGAAAACTGCTTGAAAAATGTACGTTGGCTAAATAATTACAGACAAAATGTGTGATTTATATGTATTTAAAAATGTTATACTTCTTCTTCTTCTTCTTTTTCTTCTTCTCTTTTAATAGGGTTGCTTGACGTTTTGGTTTTTGATGCGATGCTGTTGATGTTTATGCTACTTTCTGATAGTAGATTAGGAAACGTCAAGAAAGATGCCGTTAGTCTAGAACTTCCGGTAGCAACCTTCAAAATAAATGCCTTTTAAATGTGACATTTTATAATGATTCTATAAGTACACAGTGATTTGTTGAGTGCACATTTGTCTATAGTTTGAAATAGAAATAATTAAATATTTCTAAAAAATATAGTTGCTGCTGTCATTTCAACGCAAACTGCATTGGCCTGTAGGTAATGATTTGATCCAATATTAGCATCTGAAACTTGTCGTTTTTAAACATCATTGCAACATTCAGCCCGAACTGCAAACATGTATGGTGAAAGTATTGCAACATTACATTTCAAATACTACTAACTGAAAAGATTTTCTTTATTTACTTAAAAAAACATTCAAATATACAAACATTGTATAATGGTACAGATCAACAAGATGTATTTAAATAAATAAAAATATTAATAACAATACAACATGTATATTCTACTTTATAGAGTTCACGGTAGATTTTGACAGATTCTTTTAATAATTTTTTTTTCTTCATTTTTATACTGAAATCAAAGTCACCTTGTTTCCGGTGTGTGTCCGTCTACTTTTACAGCCCGACGTAGTGCCAGTGCACAGCATTGGTGCAAAGCGGGAGCTCTTTGCTTTTTGGCAACTACACGAACTTTACGCGCTCTCTGCGTTTTGTCCGGTTCGTTCAGGGTTTGTCTAATGAGCGCTACGGAAGCCGTGTGGTTCAGATTCATCTCTTTGTTTTTACGACCTTCCGCTTCATCCACGCCAGGTTCTTCCCCGGGCCAAGCAAGGAGACTGTAGCATTCGGGGAGAGAGACAGGATTAAAGTGTGTGATTAAAAACGAAATCGTTTTTCTCACCTCCAGGGAAGCTTTTGAAATCTCAGCGTCAGACGGGGCGGAGTTTCGGGAGTTTCGGCCGGAGTGCGGTGGATTTCTTTTGTGGCTGACAGCAACCGGTAAGTTTACATTTGCTCATTCAACACAGCCAATCAATCAGTTTTACAAAAACATGGATTGTTTGGTAATAGTTTTGTTACTACTTACTTTAATTAGGCACAGGAAGCAGTTGGCCTGAGTGGCTTCTTCTTTAACTGTAGAGGAGACACTTTGCTAGTCTCCCTAGGAGATAAAAATAAAGTAGGCTACAGCAGTCACGAGATCCAGATCCTAGTGCTATATAGTGGATATTGTGGCTTGCTTTCTTTGAAATTCAAACCAAAGTATGGTAGTTTACGGGGACTCTGTAGTATTGTAATAACACATAACAAACAACCTCTGTAACAAGAGGCAATGGAGTCTGGCCTACTTTACTTAAAGGGACATGTGAATATTTGAAACAGTTCCGAAGCTGGTTTTAATAAAAATGTAATTGAATAAAGCAGAAGACATGGGTGTAAAACGTGTTTTTTGTAAGATTGACTATTACTTTGTTATTCTGTGCAACAGTGCACAGTATAATCTATGTATAGCTACACATTTCTTTGCATGCTGTCAGCTCAGGTTTGGCAATGATCACAACTGCAAAAGAAGCAGTAAACTGGCTAGATGTAATGTATAGTTCTCTAAATAATTGTACCTATGTTTAGTTGCTTACCACCTGTACTACCTACTAAATGTTTTTACTTGCAAACAACCACATGGACACCAGATGTGTACTGTACTTGGCTTTTAACAGCATTTAGGTCTTCATGTAGGAAGACAAGAGAAAATGTAATGGAAGAATGTGACTGGGGAAGTTTGGGCTCATGCCTTGTAGGCATTTGCAGGGCCTCCTCAGTCATTCATGACTACTTATTCATCACTAGAACCTGAAATTAACAGACGTCGACTATGAGTCGAGAGCTTGGTTTTGTACCTTGTACAAACATTAGTGCAACCTGGGATTTCAGGGTGCCAGGTTGGTCGTTTGATTTGTCAGAAATGTTGACACAGGGGTGGGGCAGCTGTTGGAATAACAGGATAAGGTGTTCAAGTGCTGGTGTGCAGCTGGGCTGTGTGTTTACCCATCATTCACTGCCAGACCAATAATCAGTGACGTGAACTGTAGAGGGAGTGTGTGTGCACATATATAGAACAAGTGTGTGTGTGTTTTTTTGTATGTCTATCTGTGTGTTTCTGTGTGTGTGAATGAATTGTTTGTGTGTGTGTGTGTGTGTGTCGGCTTCATCACTCCTTCCAGGAAGTCCTATGCAGAATTTCCTTTTATAGAAGCTGAATACAAAAGGCCTGCTGTCCACTTCCTGTAAACAGCTCGGTGGCTGCGTTTGCTGCGTTCTGGTTGGCCGGCCCGGTCCTGTGACCCTCTGGGGCTCGGGAAGTTCCAGGATGAGGAAGTGGGCTTCCCTTGATGGCGGCCAGCCACAGGGAATAGAAAGTGCTCTGATGCAGCGAGAGAACTCTGATGGAGAGAGGCTCTGAGGCACAGCCATGATGAAAAGAGAGCTTCTGTGAATTAAGAACAGATGAGAGATGCAGTTGGATGCTGTCTGGATATGAAAAAGTCAGTGTGGTTAGCAAGCATGTAGAGTTTGAGGGAATGAATTAGAAAAATAAAAGCATAGATAGAGCAATGCGAAGCAAAAGTGCAGCCTGCTATTAAAAATGGAACATATTCACATCAATAGAGCTATAACGACTAGGAACAAAATAAACACCAAACATTAGCTTGTTCCAACATAAAATGAGAGACTCCCATTAAAAAATTTCACTTTATGAGTTTTTTTTTTAACATTAATGTGTGTTTCCCCAGCCTAACTATGGTCCCCCAGTGGCTAGAAATGGCGATAAGTGAAGACCAAACCCTGGGTATCCTGCTCTGCCTTTGAGAAAATGAAAGCTTAGATGGGCCAATCTGGAATCTTGCTACTAATGAGGTCATAAGGGGCAAGGTTATGTCATCATTAAAATACATCATTTCTTTCAAACGAGCAAAGTGGCAGTTGGTGAAGGCCCCCCCCCCCTTCTCCTCTTAATCTAAAGACTCAGGAATGGCGCATCCTAAGTAAAGCTCATTGTGGGACTGGCTCTAGTTAGGGAACCACTAAGGTCTATATAAAAGAGACTTCGGATATGGTATTAGGGGACCACTAAGGTCTATATAAAAGATACTTCGGATATAGTATTCGGGGGCCACTAAGGCCTATACAAAAGCATCCAAAGAGCACCATGTCATGGGACCTTTAAAATAAATGATATGATAAAATAATGGCCAAAGTACCTCATAGTGTTTATTAGCAAGAGACAAAATTGACATCTGTACAGTAGCCGTCTCACTGAGTGAAACTCTCTGAGATAAAAACTGTAAATTGCACCAAGACCACATTATGCACCAAGGATTGCTGTTAGGCCAAAAATGTAGTCAGCGTCTTCATGTACTGTAACTAAATGCATGTAAATGCTTTTCATTTCAAATCCATATTGTATATTCTATAATAGAGGAAAGCAAGCAACGGTTCACATTTCTGAAGCTGTAACCACCAATCTTTGGCCTTTGTACTTGATAAATGGCTTAAAGGAATAGTTTGACATTGTGGGAAATAGGAACATTCACTTTTTTTGCCAAGAGTTAGATTAGAAGATCCATATGATAAAAATCTGAAGCTAGGCGAGGTTACCTTAGCTTAGCATTAAGACTGGAAACAGAGTTAGTTAGCTTGGCCCAGTATGAAGCCAGTAACTTGGCATAGCACAGTAACATAGCCCACGGCCCACGTTAGAGGCAGAATTGTTCATTTTTCTTGCTGTGTTTTTGGGTTAAGCTAAGCTAACCGGTTTCTGACTCCAGCTTGTATGGATCTTCTCTAAGTCTTGGCAAGAAACAATATTTCCCAAAATGTCCCAAAATTAAGTTAATGATTAAGCCACGATCTCTGCTAACAATTTAGCTAATTCATCCATTAATCATGTAAGTAGTGCTAGGGTGTGTGCAGTAAGAGAAACACACGAGCATGTAGCCTGCGGTACTGGCTGCTGATCTGTTCACCTGCCAGCACCCCTCAAAGTTGTTATGCTACGCTCAGTAAGCTTACCTCAAAGCTACATAAAAGATGTTCAAGTCTTCACAATGGAACCCCTGTTGGCATGGGAAGTGTGTGTTTTAGGGCAGGGAATAAGGAGGAGCGTGTGTAAGTGTGTGTGGACAGGAGAACACGCCCAAGCCCTGCAGCTATGGAATTCCAACTGAGGGACAACTTGTCTCAGCCTAGCCAGCCAGCACCCAACATTCAGTCCAACACACACGCACACACTGACTTAGAAAATGCACATTAAGGCTGGACTGGGTCTAATTTTATCCTGCCGGGGCAAGAATACACTTGTCCCATCCAAAATCGCTGAGGAATGAGGCCGCCTGCTAAGACCTGCCTTTAGAAAAGAAAAGAGGGGTAAGGAAAAGTGCGAGCCAAGTAGATAAATGAGCACTGGAGAAAGAGGTGCATACACTCACTGGGAATACAACAGTATTTATTGTTTACTTGGTCTTCTGTAGGAGGCAGAAGAGGAAACAAACAGGTGAGTATTTAGTAGCTGTTATGGACGAGACAAAGGCAATGAAAATGTGTTTGGGGGTGTAAAGAGAGCTTGAGTTTCATGTTCTGTAAGGGGGGACTAGCTCATTGGGTAGTGTTTTTATAATGATGTGCCACATTGGTCAATATAAGGTTTGATTAGCTTACATGATTTAAGTTGTGAAAAGCCACTTTAGATAGCTCACAGCCATCCTGTGATTCAAAATCATTGCATAGTAGATAAGTCAACTTTATTGTATGTGTTATATGTGCCAGACATACAGAGGAATCGAAAATCTTTACTATCTGACCCACGGTGCAAAAAAGACAGGTACAACAAGTATAAAATAAAAGACAAGTAATACAAATAAAGATAAAAAAAGACAAGTAATCTATATGTAATGTAATATATACAGATACTATACAATGACACATTCTAAATAGTGCAAATGTAATGCAGAAACAAACAGTATAGAAAACTAAAGATATGGGAAATGTGGTGTATGAAAGGAATAGTTTAGTAGAGTCAGTAGTAGTGACAGCTAGTATAGCTTCCATCATAAAACATTTGACTTACAGTACAATGAATGTTTCAGAAATAATGCAGAGATCATTTATCATTGAGGCAAGTTAGTGCTGATGTGTCAGCAAATGGCCTGTTGACTCTCACTATGTGGGAAATGGCTTTTTCAATTACCTCAAAGGCCTAATGTGTGTGTTGGTTAATGTGTCAAAGAAAGGAGTCTGTATCAAGATATCTTCTCAGGTTCAAGGTTCATAAATCGCCATTATGCAACTTAGGTTTACACAACAAAAAGCAGTTGTAGTCCCTTTATACTATTAAAATAGCTGGCATATTAACATAAAATTCAGGCAACGTCCATCAACTTTGACTATATTTGAACACCAAGCATCCCCGTTGCAAACATAGTCCGTCTCCCCTCGTCCTGTCTGAGTCCGGAGCTCTGTCGACACAGACCACGCTGCCTGTCAAGTAACAGTACGATCGGGATGCCACGATGGAGCCGGGTCTCTGCATGTCCCAGTTTTCCTGAATGAACTTATTTCATGGTAGTTTGAATCAGAGGGGAATCATGTTAGCAGAGCTGTTTCAGGAGGAGGATTTATGTGGGAAGAAGAGGTCATAGGCATACCCACTGTACCTGAGCCATGTCTGTTATCCGGGTTTAATATGTGGTGTGTCATTGGCGGTCAGACACAGGAAGTGAGGAAAACTTTTGTTTGCTTCCTGTTTCCCCTCTGTGATGTCACCAAGAATGCAGGGTACAGCTCAGAGTCGATCAAACTACTTGCAAGCTCTGCAAGACTGTAAGAGAGGTGTGAGTGTGTGTGTGTGTGTGTGTGTGTGTCTGTGTCTGTCTCTGTCTCTGTCTGTCTGTCTGTCTGTCTGTCTACAATTTCACCATATTAGTGTAATGGATAAAAAGAGGATTTGCTGTGGTGGAAGAAGAAGTACTCAATTTAAGAATCAATACATCAATTTTAAAATACTATATTATGAGTAAACATACTTTATTCACAATCCAACTTAAATGTCAAAAGCAAGCCTATAACATTGGAAAACCACTGGTTTAATAGACATCAATGCATCGCATTTTAAAACATTATCACATGTAGTGGAGGGAAAGTATGAAGTAGCATGAAATCAAGTATAAATACTGGAACATTCCCTAAGTACAGTACTTGACTGTTGTCTTCATTGTGTTACTGAGGTTTCACTCTATCCAGCTCCGATTCACTCCTTACCGGGCTGTTTTTCTTTTCACTCCTCTCCCTTTAGCTCCAGTTGTCATATCATTCTAAGGCTGTCTCTAACTCTTAGACACTCCCCCCCCCCTCTCTCTCTCTCTCTCTCTCTGCCCCTTTTCCTTCCTCATTCATGTGTAACCGTGAACAAGACTCAACACGTCACTTTGCCCATTCAGCGTTGCTTCCTGTTCACACTCTCTGTTCCCTTCGCTCCAACACTCGGTGCTGACCCACAGATTGGGGCATGGATGGATTAGTTAGGTCTGTAAGAGTTTTCCTTTAATTTGTTGTTGAGTTGTTTCTTTCTCTGTATGTAATGTAGGCTAAGCTTCTGTAGATTTACAGTCGTTTCTCAGCAGCATTTTGGGCTAACATGTGTAGCTTTGACTAGCATTGTGAAATGTAAAAAAAACAGGAAGAAGTGAACCAGAAACTGAGTGTGCAACTGACTTACTGTATTTCTTGTATGCATTGTCTCATATTGTCCGTTTAGGTGTACGTGTGTGTAGATGTGTGACAGCGGAGTGTGTGAGGATAAGCCCCCCGCCCCCCCTGTCAGGATGAGCAGCCAAGGAGGAGGAGCCAAGGACCCCCAGTCGGCCAATCACAACTCTCGGCCACTGCCGTCAGTGCCGGAGGAGAGGAAGTCCAGAAACAAGATCATCTCGATGTTTGCCCCTGAGAAAGGTGAGAGATGAGGAGAACACACACATTTACGTGGACACACATTTGTGCAGAAAAAGATGCAGTGCAGCAGAGGACCAACACTTTGACCCTTAACCTTTACTTGCAGGAGGCAGGAAGAAGGACCGCGACAAGGACAGGCCTGAGATCTCCTCCCCCTCAGACTTTGAACACACCATCCATGTGGGTTTTGATTCTGTCACTGGAGAGTTCACTGTAAGTATCTAACCTTGAATAATAATGTGCAATATGCCTGTTTATAATTGGGGCAGTTTACAGACCAGAATTTGGCTCTCTGCACCATTCAAACTTCGAACATTTTGGAAATACACTTATTTTCTTTCTTGCTGAATCGGATGAGAAGATTGACATGGCTCTCATGTCTCTACAATAAATGTGTAGCTTGTCTTGTACCAATTAGCTTAGCTTAGCATTAGGACTGTAAACAGCTAGTCTGGCTCTTTTCAAAGTCTCACTTATTTTCAGCTACATATGTACCATATAGACATGATAATTATATCAATTTACTCATTGAACTCTTAAAGTGTATTTTATAGGTAGATCTCTGTATAGTTTTTTTTTGTTTATGTGTGTTTGTGCGTTTGTCCAGGGCATGCCAGAGCAGTGGGCCCGTCTACTGCAGACTTCCAACATCAGTAAATCAGAACAGAAACAGAATCCTCAGGCCGTCCTCGACATTCTGAAGTTCTACGACTCCACCAGTGGAAAACAGAAATACCTCAGCTTTTCCGCCTCGGGTCAGTTTTATTTAGCTGCGCAAATAAATCAAAGTTTAATGTTGCAACTGTGCAGACACACTCATCTGTCCTCATGCTTAATCTCTTTCAGATAAAGACTCACAGTTGGTGAGGATTTAATTCATTACTTCACTCTTTCATAACATTGAATTGAATACATTCATGGTTTCTGACTGTCCCTAATCTGCGTATGTTTGCTGTTGCAGTCAGGCAAGCAGGGTTCAGCGACCTCTCCATCAGGTGGAAAGGACAGAGACGATGATGAAGATGATGACTCACCACCTCCAATTGTGGCACCGCGGCCAGAACACACAAAATCAGTGAGTCAAGATAGAAAGATTGTGATGTGTTGTTTTTAAAAACTTTAAAATTTCCAATACTATTTACTATTTACAAGCAGCTAAAAATAAGAATGTACAAATCACCCCATGTCAGTATTCCTGAATTTGTTCCTGTGTTCTGTCAGATGTACACAAGGTCGGTGATAGACCCACTCCCAGCTCCAGAGGTAGACGGCGCCTCTAAGGCAGGCGACAAACAGAAGAAGAAGGGAGGAGGAGGCAAGATGACCGACGAGGAGATCATGGAGAAACTCAGTATGTAAAACACACACGCACATACTGTACACGCCAGAAATGACAAATCGCGGGCAGAGCCGCATCTATTTTGGGATCCAGTAGAGCTGACTATTTCTTGATGACTCCTAGGAACAATTGTCAGCATCGGAGATCCTAAGAAGAAATACACCCGCTATGAGAAGATCGGCCAGGGGTGAGTCAGAATTCAAGATAATTAGAACACTGAAAATGTTCAAGAATTTGATGGAAGCTGTTGAGAGGGTTGCTAGTCCAAACAGAGCAAAAGGGGAAGGTTGTTACAGGTTTTTTTTATTTTTTTTTATTGGTAAACGACAGTGGTCACAACTGAAGCCACATGTGCAAAACTCTAACAGTCTGCATTACCAAAAGTCACCTGATCTAAACAGCTCACATCACCCACATCACAAAAGTCCAAGCACCACAACTCTTCACACACGTCTCAAAACAGGCTCAGTGCAACTGAACACAATGAACAATCCTCACCGAAATAACACACACTGTCACTCAGAACACACTAAGAGTAAAAACACTGGCATCAAACACCAATACACAAATTAAAAACTTTGCATCTTTACAGTTTGAAAACCTTTAGTGACTTCACACCTGTAAATAGTTTCTTTAAAGAAAAGAGTCAAATTCTTTCACATGAACATTTTGATCTTATATCAGTTTTTGTAGTATACAAAAAGGAATGAAAATCATCAGTTTGCTTCAAAAGATATATCATTATATTTTGCCTGTAGTAGTTTATGTAATGACTGGATTAAAAGTTAAAAACTAAAGGTACGTAATAACAAAGATTTCCTCTTTTGCCATGCAACTGCATCATCTCTAAACACCAAGTAATGTATTTACATTGCTTCCACCTCCATTACTTTTTCCAGCAGTGTGTTAGCATTTGAACAAAGTGCTCTACATCCACAGTGTAGTGCAAGTTGTGGTTAAAGTCATAGGATAAGTGTGTAGAGTTTTGAAAACTGTGTTCAAGCAGTGAAAATTGACCTAGACTTTGGTCCACATGAACCGCTGCTATGCAGACTGGAGTTTTGCACATTTAGCTCCAGTCGTGTCCACTGTCGTTTACCAATCTGATAAAACTGTAAAGGTTATTTCACTTCTTACTGTTTCTTACTTTCAGGGCATCTGGCACAGTTTACACGGCCATAGATGTTGCCACAGGACAAGAGGTAAGGTTACTTCTTCCTGTGTCTCTGTCTCTGCAAAAATGACCCGAACATCACTGGTAGGGTTGAAGCAATGGAAAGTAACTTAAAAAAATCAGTGTTGGTTGAAGTGGTTATTCTGTTATTATTATATTTTATAATTCTTGTTATAGTTTAAGGAAGGCTTCTTTGTTTCAGTACAGATATTTTGCATTTGTTAGGTTTCTGTAACATACAAAATAGCAAGAGAGGATTATCTTCCTCTTGCAACAAGATTTGTGTTCAAAATATGCACTAGAAACCTTATCTATCTATCTATCTATCTATCTATCTATCTATCTATCTATCTATCTATCTATCTATCTATCGTCTGTGTTCTCTCTAGGCAGCTTCCAAATTTGACAGTCTAAATTACAACAAGTTAAAAGTATTCATACGCTATAGACTAGTAGCAAGGTGATTGGTTGTTTCTTGCCATTCCCTATAAAGCTTGCGTGTATAGGCTGTACCACTTTTACAGGATGTTGTGTTCTGCAGGTGGCCATCAAACAGATCAACTTGCAGAAGCAGCCGAAGAAAGAGCTGATTATCAATGAGATCCTGGTCATGAAGGAGATGAAGAACCCCAACATTGTCAACTTCGTAGATAGGTAACACCGACGTAACACATACAGTACAGACAGACATACAGCACACATCCACAGCACCAACTGTGAGTCGACTGCTATGTGGATTTGACTGTGTGTGTGCGTGTGTGTGTGTGTGTGTGTGTGTGTGTGTGTGTGTGTGCATACTTTCTTTAGTTTCCTCGTGGGAGACGAGCTTTTCGTGGTGATGGAGTACCTGGCTGGTGGCTCCCTAACTGATGTTGTGACAGAGACCTGCATGGACGAGGCTCAGATCGCCGCCGTCTGCAGAGAGGTAGGATTCTTTTCAGACAACTTAGCGTCGTTGTAAATAAAAAAAAACAACAAAAAAAACTATAAAGCATCAGTGAAAACCAGTAAAAGCACCTGTGTCACATAATCCAATTCTCGCATATTACTACAATAAGACATTATGAACTACTTACAGTACATCCTCTCATGTTAGCTTTTGGATCATTTATTGACCAGAGCCCGTATTTATCATATGTCTTGTAAGAGTTACTTACAAAAATGTATTGTCCTTGAGATCTAAAAAATGTAATAAATGCATTTCCTTCCTCATAAAACATTTGCAAAGTCGATCTGTAATAAATGTTTAAAAACTGAATAGTTCAAATCCATGTTAACAAGCTTGCAGTTTTCTTTGTCTTCCCTGCATTTGCTGGCAAATTGCTATCTACCTATTGTACATTCCTGCCACCTGTCGGTCAGCTGGATAGTGTGATCAGATTGGCAGGAATGTGTATAGTGTCACATGTGTGCTTATGCTGGGGGATGTATTGGGGGATCCTAACTTTCCTCCCTCTCTGCGTCCAGGTCCTCCAGGCTCTGGAGTTTCTTCATGCCAACCAGGTCATCCACAGAGACATCAAGAGTGACAACGTATTGCTGGGGATGGACGGATCGGTCAAACTCAGTAAGGGAGAGCACTCGCATATATCTTACTGAATACTATTGCCACACTTTATTTTCATTTGCTGATTTACTTTTAATCTTAACTATGGTAAGTATCATGAATAAGTTGATCTCAACAATTCTTTTCTCTCTTTGCAGCCGACTTTGGCTTCTGCGCCCAGATTACGCCTGAGCAGAGCAAACGCAGCACCATGGTGGGAACCCCGTACTGGATGGCTCCAGAGGTGGTTACCAGGAAAGCCTACGGGCCCAAAGTGGACATTTGGTCTTTGGGGATTATGGCCATAGAGATGGTGGAGGGAGAGCCTCCATATCTCAACGAGAACCCTCTCAGGGTGAGTGTGTGCTGGGAGAAAGAATGGACAGGTGGCGGCCATTTTAGTGTTTGGTGGCATCTAGCAATTATTTTCAGTTGGTTATGTAATTTAGTCTTTTAGGGTAAAAAATTTCAGAGAAATGCTCTTGGACAGAACCAGGCTTTTTTTCCACCTGTCGCCAGTCTCTGTGTTAAGCTAAGCTAACTGGCTGTAGCTTCATTTTTACCGGACAGATTTGGGCGTGGTATTGATCTTCCTATCTAAATCTAGTCAAGATAGCAATAAACATATTTTCCAAAATGTCAGAACTTTTTCTTAGCTTCCAATGGGAAAGGTAGTCCGTAGTTCAGTTTCAGATTTTCCTATCGATATTTTGCCCATTGTGATCATTAAGGATCACATTTGATCATTAGTATTAACAAAAGGTCTGAAATGCTTCAAGATCATATTATACTGCTTTTCTCAACTTGCTATTGTGCTCGTCTTAGGCATTGTATTTAATCGCCACCAATGGGACTCCGGAGCTGCAGAGTCCAGAGAAGCTGTCTCCGGTCTTCAGATCCTTCCTGACCCGCTGTCTTGAGATGGACGTGGAGAAAAGAGGATCAGGCAGAGAACTGCTGCAGGTAGAAAAGGCCTACACCCTCAATATAGGAATATATCCCTCTTTATCTACATACCTTTTTCTCAATTAATTGTATTAACTGTTTTTTATTGTCTTGATTATTTCTAAGAATGTCAGAAAATAGCATAAGAGTGCCTAGTTCAATTTCTTAGAGTCCAAGGTGACATGTTTTGTCCAAATCCCTGTGCACACATCTTTCAGAGTCAATCCCCAAAAAATTCATTCCTCAACCCATTATGTTTCATGTGTGCACTTCTTTGCCCGTCTGTCTGTAGCACCCATTCCTGAAGCTGGCCAAACCTCTGTCCAGCCTCACCCCGCTCATCCTGGCAGCCAAGGAGGCCATGAGGAGCAACCGCTAAATCCCGGTCTCTAAGGACAATAAGAGCTGAAGCCAATGGCACCCAAACCGGCCAGCATCCTCTACTGGTCTCCGTTTGATGACTGTCAGCACCCTGCTAGTGTTTGGTTCTTCAAAGGCTCACAACATGCTTCTTCACTCCTCCCAGTGTTTTTTTGTACTGCTGCCAGATTTGTCTTTCGTTTTGTGCCTTTTTCTAAATCCGCATACAGCCGTAATGGTTTTTCTTTTTTGTTGCAGCCAGAGCATGTGTTTGTTGTTGATGTCGACACTGGATACTACAATATGCATATCAGGAATGCGTGGATTGCAATTGCAAAGGTTCAAGACTCTTTGCACACCAACGGCCGTATTCACAAAGGATCTTTTCCCTTCAGAGGTGTTTTTTGGTTTTAATAGATGGCAAAGTCCTTCAGGGTTGCAAACTGCATTTGTACAAGGAGTGGCAAGTTGTGCAAATCATTATCTCTGTTAGTACTGGATTGTTTTAAATTTGCAAGTGAGCGAATATTAATAGTCTTGCTGACCATTGAAATCTCCATTTATTAGTTGTTTATCATATTTTGTTATATTACCCGTAGCAGGTAGTGATTTACTGTACGAGCCCTTTAGACTTTAAGTTTGGACAAACACATTCTTCATTTTTATGTCTTCTCACTCGGCCGGTTAGGAGCTGAAAATGAAATTATTTTGTATTAGATAACCTTTGCTGGAACCTTTGCAACTGGTTTCCATGGTTGCTGTTGCTGTGGTGGTTACACACATGCATCCTGAAAGTTTTGAACATGACATGGAAAACTATAGTGTCCCAATACAGTACTGGACTGTGGCTCACAGCATGGGACAGTGCAGTCTTTGTGCACTGGGAAAGCCAAATCAGTGTGTCTGTTTGACCCTGTGTCTTACTGAAAATGAACCCATTCTATTAAAAGTAATGGGATCCTAGATTCTGTACATGTAACTTTCAATTATTTTATAAAGGTAGATAAAAGGACCATCTTTTTTCTGTTATGGGTTTCCACCCTCTGGTGGCAGCTTCGGGTGTTACCAAGCACCAAAACATTTGTCATTAACACTCAAACTCTACACACCTCTGCTCATCAGACTCTCTGTGCAGGCTCTTCTAAAAACTATGCAAACCCGTCTGAACAATCTCATTTTTTTAAAGCCACATTTCTATCATTACGATGTTTCTTCTAGATGTTCGGTTTGTCTTTAGGTGTGCCTTTTACACTAGACACCTTACTGTCGGTGTGTTGGTGTGAGTACAACACAAAGACTGTATGAAATTGTCCGAATATGTTCAACTGGAGGAAGACTTTGCATTATTTTTGTATATTATGTATTGGTGATGTCCTATATTTTTAACAGCTTTTAAAAAGTATGTATATCATTGTTTTATATTTGTTACTAACACAACAGAAGGCAAATTTGTTTTTGTGTACCAATTCATTCTCAGTTCCCTGAACTGTGTAATTATGGCCTTCAAACCATAAATTGTATTGAAAAGCCTAAGACGATAGAGTCAAGCAGTATTAGGAAATGCTTGTTTTAACCTGCTTGGAGTATCCAAAGAGATTGGTTTATACCTCATTTTCCAGCATGAATAGCCAATCACTAGAACACATTTAAAAACATTGACTAAATGTGCCTTTAACATGTGCTACATGATGCAGTAAAACCCACACAAATGGTACTCAACAGGTTGACACACACATACTGAATACTTGCGAATACTATTTACACGCTGGAAATACACTGTTATGTTCCTTTTGACCAGAACACACATTCCAGTTATACATGTAATATGATGATTTAAGAGTGTAACATGAATGTGTTGTTGTTAATCATGAAACCAACAACTTCTGGCATTGAATATCATCCAAACAGTATGTAAATTATTAAAGGTAGACCTTTATAGGCTTGTGTCTGGATTACTGATGGGACCTACCGGGTTTAGGAGCCTGTGCGGTCCGGGGCCCCCGGGCAAGATCTTCTGAGAGTTTAAAGGGGATAGCATTCATTGTTTGAAAGTCAAACAACTACAATGAGATGCAAAATGACCTCAGAAAGAGATGAAAAAATGACCACCAGAGATACATAAAATACAGATGCAACACAACCACAAAGAGATGTAAAAGAACAATAAAATACACACAAGGAGAGGCAAAACTGACAAACTGACTTCTAAGAGACACCAAACAGCCACAGAAAGAGACAAATCAACCTCAAAGGGTAAAAAACATAGCCATAAAAAGAAAAAAAAACTACTTTAAATAGAAAAAAAACATTTAAAGTCGTACAAAATGTCTACAAAGACTGAGTATCTTGCTCCTACAAAGCAGAGAAGGGGTGGGGCCTGTGTTCTGTCCATAATGTGAATGATTAAAATGAATTTTCCTTATCCTATTTTAACACAAGATAGAATAGCAGTATCCATCTTTATCTGACAGAAACAGACAACTCTCACAAGCACATGCGTGTCCACCCACATACAGAATTTGAATATCTGTTGTGCTTCCCTACACATCAGCTGGTTTTTAGGCGCCAAGTCTTATGCTAAGTACCAAATTATTTCAATATTTTATCTCACACAAGCATACATCTATAATGAAAATGTTACGGGTTTTCCTGGTGATACCGGCAGTCCAATTCCTGGGTGAGATAAGGATTTGATGTAATTGACTGTACAGCAAGCGCACTAACCGACCTTTAAATATAGACTGTAGTAGGTTTATGTTAGAACAGTTCTTGATATAATAAAATAAATGCAGTGTTTTATTTTCTAACAAACTTTATTGGTCACATACAAACAGTAAAATTCTACTACTGCATTTAACCCACTGTAAATATTAGAAGCAGTGGACAGCTTTCTGGGGAGCAACTTGGGGCTCAGTGTCACTTGGACATGTGGCCAGAGGAGCCTGGGATTGATCCGACTGGTCGACCATTCTACCTCCAAGCCACAAGCCACTCAACTTGATCAGTGACCAATCCAACCTTGACTCAGTCTCCTGTATCTGTTGGTGTGGGGGACTCAGCCTCTCTGAGCTGCACAGCCGGAACAGGAGTCAGTAATGATCACAGTTGGCACCTGCAGAAACCTGGACCAACTCCCAAACGGCTGTTAAACAAAACAAATAGCCGTCAATCTGGTACTCAGAGTCATTTCAGCAACCGTGGATCTGAACCGGGATTCACTCTGATCATCCGTGGAGTCCAGGATGAAAATTCAGGAACTATATGGGAGCGGATAGTGATGCAGAGTCATACAAAAACCTCCCTCAAATTAGACTCACTGTGTTGCAGCTGTGACCTGCTGCAGGAGATTCTATGCACCACTGCTCACCTGGAACTAGCACAGCCAGCCAAAGCATAACTTAACAGAAACTTCATCGAGTTCAACCCCAATGAAAAGAGGAAGTGAAACCCAGATGTCCATTTCCCTGACAATCAGGTTCTCTTCCCTTTTACGCTCCAGATGGCCAATTTTGCACACAGTGACATGAAACAATAAAATGAAATACAGAAGACATGAAGTTCTCTTTATATGCATAATCTAAAGTACACTTTAGACAGGAAACAGGTAATACAACTAAATACAGTGTACATTATGACTACACATGATGAAAGTATTTCTGATGTGTACTATAGGCTTTTATATGAGACAAAAATCAAGATTCAGATAGCAGACATTAACAGTCAAGATTTCCTTCCTTATGTGTTTCTGCCACACATGCTGTGTTTCTACTCAGTTGACCTGAATACAAGGAGGGAAATCAAAGTGAGTCAAGTGTCAGTTGTGTTCAATGTGGATCAGCTGCGGACCCCAAAACAATTTAATGAGATGTGGAACCAAAGCAAGAAAGGTTTGCGTAGAAGAAAAACAATTTGAAGTCAAAGTTTTTAAATGAAAGAGATACTCAAGAGATGATTAACCGCCACTCCACCCCACCTCTGCTTTTTCTGTTTGCATTCTTAAATGTGTTTTGCATGATTTTCATGCATCACTGCTCCTCACAGTTTTAAGTTCTTATGGCACAGAGAGTCTGAACTGTTTCCATGCACTCCCACTGAAAACTGCATCAGGATGATGTTGCCAATAACTCTCTTTGTCATGTTGGGTTTTCTGAGTCAGGGTGAGAGATTTTGAAAATACATCTGACATTTTAGTAGTATTGCATGTGTGGCACTATTTCTGTCTAATCTTTTCAAGTTTAAGTCCATATTTTTCTTTTTGCCTTATAACTATTTGAATGTAAACTGCATCTTCACGTTGTTGGCTACTTGACATTTCTTCTCGAGGTCACGTTTCCTTTCTTATTTTAGAGTCTTCTGCCAACAAATTTCTGACTCAGGCTGACAAATCCAAGTCTGTTAGTCTTGAAGGGACTGTGACCATCAGCGCCTCAGGGAGTTCAGATATTGGTGCTGATCTCAGTTGGTACCTTCAGAAACCTGGACAGGCTCCTAAACTTCTTATATACTGGGCATCATCTATCTTCACTGGAACTCCGTCTCGATTCAGTGGCAGTAGATCTGGTTCTCACTACACTTTAACCATCAGTGGTGTTAAGGCTGAAGATGCTGGAGATTACTACTGCCTGGGCTACCATGGTAGTGGAGTGTTCACACAGTGATTTAGAGCCGTACAAAAACCTCCTTCAGTTTGACTGAAGTGAAAGCGGCCTGCTGCAGGTGCAGAGGGTTGGTGAAGAGACTGTGATGAGGAGAACTGATCCAGTGAACACAACACAAGAGTCATCAAGCAGAACCACAATCACTCTAAATAAAACTGACACACACTTACAGACACTGTTACACTTATAGTTTTAAACTATATGTATTACTATATTCTTATCTGTTGATTTGACTCTTTATAACTAAATTGGAAATAATACATTCTTATTGGACTATAGCCAATGGCATCAAATACTTTAAAAGTGTCTTTACTTATACCTGCTCAAATGAAAAACTCAAGAAGATGTTAAAATTCAAAAAGCAGTATTTTTAATTCAAATGTTGCACAAAGAATAATATGTATCCTGAGCTATTGTAAAATATCAGATGTGATATTGAGATGTTTAAGAAGGTATTTCTCATATGAAATTCAATTATGTAATAAATAAATACAAAGACAGGGAATCATTATAATCCACATTTTTTTAATGATAGTTTAATGTTCATACCACATGTTTGAGGAATGAATACGTTCTCTTAAAGTGAAACTAATTCAATTCAGTGTAACTTGAAAGGTCATGAACATAAAGAAGAACGTGCAGAAGATGAGTATTAGAAAGCAACATGCACACTCAAACACAGAGTAGAGAGTTGTGAAATGTGCAGAAACATGTGAGCAGAGGAGATGTGTAGCTTCATCAAGATCTCTATCAAAGAAGCAGCATCATTTCCAGACAGGAAGTGTTGCTGAAGCTCTACTCTGAGCAGCGGTCAGGGTCCAGGCTTTGAGT
>NC_048426.1:8635251-8641137 GCF_013103735.1 Etheostoma cragini
TCACTTCCTTTCCACTACATGTCGAATGAATGAACCGTGAACACAAAGATAAACTGCATTTACTGATCAAATCCTATTTGTAATAAACAGGATTTCATATCAGATTTTAATTCTTTAAATGTTTTAATAAAAAAAGTATACATGTGAAAATGATGGTTGTGTTTAAAAAGTATCAATTGAGCAATTGAAATTCTGCATTGAAATGCAAGTAATATAAATATTTAACACATTTTATTGTTTCAAATAGAATAGTAGATTGTATTCAGTGTCGTTAAAGTTTATTATCTAAAGATACAATACTGAAACAACATTGATTTCTACAAAGTTGTGTCTCAGATTCTGAGCTCAGCCTCACGTAAACAAATAAATAAAAACCAACAACATACAACCACTCAACTCAATAACATTCTTTTTCAATTTTTGATAAGAAGTCATATCTGCTGTATGTTTGTAAAATAAATAATCTGTGGTACTTACAGTCAACGGTGAGTTTGGTTCCTCCACCAAAAGTCCACCACAGTGATACAAACTCATGAAGTGGCCGTACAAAAACCTCCTGCACTGAGAACAAGCTCTATCCACGGAAAACTCTCTGCTTTGGTCTCAAAATTGCAACAGTATTAATTTATGTAATGTACTAAAATAATTAACTCATGCGACTTGAAATTTCTTCAAAAATCAACATAATTGTAATAGTTTTATTGTAACTTATCACTTTCAAGGGACAAACTGTTAATTTCCCCCTGTAATATGTATTCAAAATTTTGCAAATAATTTTTTCAGTATTTGCAAAACAACTAATTTCAAAAGAATATGTTTAAATAACTGTTGATCTACAACATTATGTTTAAAAACTTTCAAAAGAAAATTGTTAATCTTGGGTAAATAAAGGAGAAGAAATACACATAGTATACCAACCACGGTGACGTCATTTAATCAAAATGTTTAAAAGCCTCAATTCTGCCTTTGATCTATTTTTCCCATCATAATAACTCCATAGATGGTGTAAATCCGAGCAGTATTCCTCCTGATGTAGTGTCCCCCGTTGCCTTCAGTCTGTTGAGAGCAGAGAAATCATTTCCATAGAGAGGAGGCTTTGCATGGTCAGCTGATCCTCCAGTGAACTGAGAAGGTTTATAGTCCTGGGAGTTCAACACTGCAGGACTCAGATCTGTCAGTCAACACAGCAGAAAGCACAACCACCATGACTCTCCTCACCATCCTCATCTGGACGCTGGCCTGCTGCTGTCTTCCAGGTTCATTCACTCAGCAACACTTCAAACATCATGTGCTGCCTTTTCTCTCTTTTATTTCTGCTGATAAATGAATGATTGGTTTTTTGTCTGCAGGATGCAGCGGTCAGGTGACTGTGACTCAGCCTCCAGTAGTGACATCTACTCCAGGATCCACTGTCACTCTTACCTGTAAAACCAACAGACCGGTTCATCAATATAGGGATGGAGATTGGGCTATGTTCTGGTATCAACAGAAATCTGGACAGACTCCAAAGCTCCTAATAAAATATGCTCACACCCTTGTATCAGGAACACCAGCTCGGTTTAGTGGCAGTGGAAGCAGCTCTGACTTCACTTTGACCATCAGTGGAGTTCTGACTGAAGATGCAGCAGTTTATTACTGTAAGAGTTACCATGAGATAAACAGTGCTTGGTTGTTCACACAGTGATTTGTCGTCGTACAAAAACCTCCCTCAGTCAGCCTGCAGAGACTCTGAGCTGTTACAGCAGGAACCGACTGCAGCTGCTGAAGAGGAAGAGACTCTGACACAGACCACTGAACACAGAGCTGACAGTAACCCCACCAAGCACAAACTACATATTTACATTCATCACTTAATCAAACACATTGTTAAAAACCTAATGACACCACATTGTGTTCAGTTCAGATTTAGCTAAAGAGACAAATGTTGCTTGTTCCCATATATGACTCATGATTTCTGCCTTGCTCAAAAATCAAGATCAAAGTATTGTTGAAGTTTCTTTGCATGATAAACACGTGTAATATTTACTTACATTCACTGCTATCTAATTTCACAATCATTATACTTTTTTAAAGAAGAAACATTAATATTAACATATTTAATCCAAAGCTTTTAATTTCCCACAGAGAGGAGTATTAGTAGAAGATGTGAAACCATTACATTTCTTCCTACTCTTCATCAAATAAAAGACCAAAGACTTCATCATGTTATTCATCAGAGAAAACTTTATTAGTATCAATCACCAACATGACAGTTATTAAGCAAGCACGCGCACACACACACACACGACAGAGTTGACAGGAGCCTCACCAATCACAAACCTTGGGATCTTTGTTTCTCTGTAAAGTAATATATGTTTTTGTTTCATTTTCAGATTGGAGCAGGGACTTCTTCCAGTTTCTCACATTCTGTTGCTACATTATCTCCATGAACCTGGGTTTTGAGTGATCAGGCTTTGTGCATTTTAGTAAGTTTTTATCTTTTATGAATTGTTAGTCCTTAAAAATGTACCAACTTTAACTAAAAGCATGCAGATTATCCACTAAACAGCCATAATAAGGCAGATTTACTATCTTGTATGTCATATGCAGGCGGAGGTCAGAGGATCAGCTCCTCTGTCATCTGCAGAGTCAGTTCAACAGCCTGCAGACTAAAACACTGCAGGTCATGTAAAGTGATGACAAAATGAGTTAAGCTAGTTTTTTTGCTGAGTGAGCTAACCACCTGGGCTGACATGGACTTACTGTTATGGGACATGACAGGAGGAGGACCCAAAAGCAGAGGCAGGGCAGGCGGGTAGAACTCAAAAACGTGTTTATTACGGTCCACGGAAAAATACAAAGGAAATACAAAGTCCCAAAAAACAGGTAATCCAAGGAACAACAACAAAAAACCAAAACCAAAAAATAGAGCAGGGCTGGTTCCAGGGGAATACACACAGAGAATAAAAAACAAACGGACGGAACGGGAAAACTCCGGGAACGTAGACACATGTAGCACAACGGGCTCGTGGACGAAACTAATGACGCAGCACTAGACAACGGGAACACAGAGGTTAAATACAAGAGGTAACGAGGTAATGGGGAACAGGTGACACACCAGGTGAATCATATCAGGGCGGGGCAGGATAATCAGACAAACCAAGTGAAGTTAGAAAAGACATGACAAGACAAGACAGGAAGCCGACTACCAAAATAAAGCAGAAGCATAACAAACACACACAGGGAAACATAAGACAGAATCTATGACACCAGACTAGGGAGAAAACCAGGACGAAAACACAGGGAAGGCCAGACGGGAAAATAACCCCAAACAAAAACCCCAACCCACAACACTTACCTGTTCTCTGTTCTTTCTTTGCGTTGATGCTGGAAATTTGGATCTTCACATGTTGAGATACATGTGCAACGACAAAGGTTTTTTGTGATCGCAGGGTTTAAAATGTATAGTTTTTGTTGTTTTGGGAGCAGATAAATGAAACCACACACATTCAACACACTCACCTGTGTAACATACCTTAGGTGGAATTTGATCCGAAGTCTCTGCGTCCACAGTCAGTGTCCTTCACCACTGGACCATCTCCAGCTGTGATAAAGACCCAAAATTAGAGAGACAAAGAAGGTCAGACTGGAGCTGCAGAAACTTCATCTTCATCAACCTGCAGAGAGAAAACGTTTACAGATTGACACAGATTCACACTGAAACATATTGACAAAGTCTGATTCTTCTCTGTGGGAGATCATAGATTTCTGTTATCTCAACGGGTACAAATGTTTCACAGTCTGAAGGTTGTGAGCTCAAATGCCGCCTGGACTGTTTGTCTCCTCCTCTTTTCAACAGTTAGAGGACTGTTTCATAAAGGCTTCTCTTATTGTGGCTTCTCCACATTAGAGGCCCGCCATCATCATGTTTTCTTGCCCATTGGGCCTTAGGAGAGGGCATTTTATGATATTATAATGATGGGCATCCAAGAGGACACTTTGCAGCCTTTTTTAAGAACATTATCTGACCTCTGACCCCTCCTCCTCCTGGCTCCACTAGTGTCCCAACTGAAATGTCTGGATTAACATATTGATCAGTTATGAACACAAAACCAAGCTCATGTTCATGTGAAGATATTTGACCTGACAGCCATCAGAGGACAGACTGTATCTATTCTTGAGCATAAAGGCCTTTGGGGAACTTTGCAAACACAGAAACAGCATAGAAGAGGAACAGAAAGTCCAAAGTTTCTACATGTTCTTAATCAGTCCACAGGGAGATGTCGCCTCCACTGACTCCACCTCATCTCTCCCTTTCTGTTTCACAAGGACAGGTGTGCATGAATGTGTTTTGCATGATTTTCATGCATCACTGCTCCTCACAGTTTTAAATTCTTATGGCACAGAGAATCTGAACTGTTTTTATTCACTCCCACTGAAAACTGCATCAGGATGATGTTGCCAATAACTCTGTTTGTCATGTTGGGTTTTCTGAGTCAGGGTGAGAGATTTTGACTAAGTAGCTGACATTTAAGGAGAACATGTTATGTTGTACAATTTCTGTTCTTTTCATGTTTACGTCCAGTTTTCTTTGTGTTTTGGTCTTCTTATTATTATAATTTAAACTGCTGCTCCTTGTTGTTGGCTACTTAACATTTCTTCTTAAGGTCACGTTTCCTTTCTTATTTTAGAGTCGTCTGCCAACAATTTTCTGACTCAGGCTGACAAATCCAAGTCTGTTAGTCTTGAAGGGACTGTGACCATCAGCGCCTCAGGGAGTTCAAATATTGGTGGTACTTTCAGTTGGTACCTTCAGAAACCTGGACAGGCTCCTAAACTTCTTATACACGGGGCATCATCTCTCTTCACTGGAACTCCGTCTCGATTCAGTGGCAGTAGATCTGGTTCTCACTACACTTTAACTATCAGTGGTGTTAAGGCTGAAGATGCTGGAGATTACTACTGCCTGGGCTACCATGGTAGTGGAGTGTTCACACAGTGATTTAGAGCCGTACAAAAACCTCCTTCAGTTTGAGTGAAGTGAAAGCGGCCTGCTGCAGGTGCAGAGGGTTGGTGGAGAGACTGTGATGAGGAGAACTGGTCCAGTGAACACAACACAAGAGTCATCAAGCAGAACCACAATCACTCTAAATAAAACTGACACACACTCACAGACGCTCCAACACATCTAGTTTTAAACTATATGTACATAAGTATGTTCTTATCAGTTAAGTTAACTCTTTATAGGTAAAATGGGAAAGTTACATTATTGTTGGAACATAGCCATTGATATCAAAACCACATTTAAAAATGTCTCTACTTATATAGCTGTATAAAACCATCTAAAACAGTCGAAAGAGAAACATTTCCAATATTTAACTCTTTATTCAAAACAAATCTGAATGATTTCAATCTCAAAATTAAGTATTTTCCATTCAAATGTCACGCAAAGAAACTAAATACGTCTTCTATTATCAGCTGTAGTATGACATCAGATGTGATACTGAGATGATCAAGAAGGTTTAACCATAATGAAGAAATTACAACAGAAACACAAAAACACTAATTCATCACAATCCACAGATTTACTTAATGATGGTTTAATGTTCATTCCACATTTTTGATGAATGAATACTTGCTCTTAAAGTGAAACTAATTAAATTCAGTGTAACTTGAAAGTGATGAACACAAAGAAGAACTTGCAGAAGATGAGCATTGGAAAGCAACATGCACACTAAAACACAGCGTAGAGAGCTGTGAAACGTGCAGAAATATGTGAGCAGAGGAGATGTGTAGCTTCATCAAGATCTCTATCAAAGAAGCAGCATAATTTCCAGACAGGAAGTGTTGCTGAAGCTCTACTCTGAGCAGCGGTCAGGGTCCAGGCTTTGAGTGACAGGGCTCTGT
>NC_048426.1:8641237-8672917 GCF_013103735.1 Etheostoma cragini
TCACTCAGCAACACTTCAAACATCATGTGCTGCCTTTTCTCTCTTTTATTTCTGCTGATAAATGAATGATTGGTTTTTGTCTGCAGGATGCAGCGGTCAGGTGACTGTGACTCAGCCTCCAGTAGTGACATCTACGCCAGGATCCACTGTCACTCTCACCTGTAAAACCAGCCAAGCTGTTGGAGGGTGTGGTTTTGGTCAATGTATGTTCTGGTATCAACAGAAATCTGGACAGACTCCAAAGCTCCTAATAAGACATGTCAGCATCAGACATTCAGGAACACCAGCTCGGTTTAGTGGCAGTGGAAGCAGCTCTGACTTCACTTTGACCATCAGTGGAGTCAAGGCTGAAGATGCAGCAGTTTATTACTGTCAGAGTGCTCACAGTGGTGGAGTGTTCACACAGTGATTTGTCGTCGTACAAATACCTCCCTCAGTCAGACTGCAGAGACTCTGAGCTGTTACAGCAGGAACCGATTGCAGCTGCTGAAGAGGAAGAGACTCTGACACAGACCACTGAACACAGAGCTGACAGTAACCCCACCAAGAAGAAAATAAAACACATCAAACCTCCTAAAACAACTGCAATATAATATTCAGTTCAACTATATTTTGTTGATAATATCAAATCATGACAGAATGTATCTCAGGTGAAGCAGGACTGTGGCAGCAGGCGATAGTAGGCTATCTGGTTTAGGACCCCATTTTTAAATGGACATTAAAGCATAACATGTTGGATGCTCCTTGGGGTTTAAAATCCCCAAGAACAGCATCTGGGTTCTGATTTTCATGAAAGGTTTGGAAAATGGCTGCCCTCAAGTATCACTCCACAATGCATTAAGACACATTATACTTTTTGCACATACAAATTATCATTGGTTTACAACATAGGCTAATATCCATATCCACATCCAACCATATATAAAGTAAATCCTAGTTCACTTTGCTTAACCATGGTCAGCTTAGATAACATGTTACTAACAACTAGGATGATAATGATGGGTAATTCTGCAGTTACTTTTGATTTGCAGGACTTTTACTTGGAGTATTTTGACATTGTGGATTGGCTTTTTACTTAACCCTTGTGTTGTCTTTCAGTCAACCATGAAAAAAAAACATTTTGGTCACGTTTTTTTCAACAGTATTATCGCTTTTTCCGACATTTATGTTTTTTCCAAGTTCTTTGATATTTTTAGTGTTGACATTTTCATGTTCTTATTTCGATGGCCCACTTTTTGTGACAACATTTTTTTTAACCGAATACAGGTCAAATTTGACCCAAGGACAACATGAGGGTTAAATAAATGAACTAAATGGGCCTGTTTCTTTAGTTGTTACGCTTAAAATCGCAAGAGGGCAGTGTTGACCAGATGTGGGATTGCAAATAGGTATTTTTGAGAGTTTCATTACCGTCTCACAAAAGCGCACCCAGTGGCCTCTAACCTGATGTAGGTTCAACTACTTTTTAGTTAATTCGGATAATATGAAGCATCAGAGGATGTCAGGGTCTACTCTTCTTCCTTGGAGTCACCAAACAGGCTGAATCTACATCTAACCATTTTCACTGTAAAACGAAAGAGGTTGTAAAACCGCAGACATGTTTCCGCGTTCTTTGGGGAAGTTGATCTTTGACCATCGCGGAAGGAAAGTTGGTCTTGTCAACAGCGTTATAAAATAAATCACGTGTATCATACCCTTCCCCGCTTCATTAAATGGATTGTAGGATACTTATTTTCCTTTATAGGTTTCATGAATCAGCGATGGTTGCGCCATCTTCATGTTAGCGCACATCAGCAGTTTGCGTCATTTGAGGCCTACACCTGCTCGCTCGCTCTTCGCGGCTCTTAAAGTCTGAAAATGAGCGACCAGAGAAGGAAAGCGTTAAAAACTATACTACAGTTGACGTGTCAACTTCTGGGGGTATGTAAACCATCTCTTCCTCATCTTGTAGGCCTACCCATTGTTTTTGTATTATGCCACTAAACATTACTAATTATATCTGGCATAAGGCTATATATTTATTAATGAAGTTGCCATTTATTTACTTTTGTTTTGGATCATATACAAACAGAGCTACAAGTAGAATAAATCGCTTCCATTTGTTGTGTAAAAATGCATTGTCCCATATGTCACATGACAAGAGTGCATGGGTGCAGGGTTTGAGGCAGGAGCAAAGTAGAAGTAGGCATACAGAATGAACAAAGCAGGGCACACACACCTGGACACACACACACACACACACACACACACACACACACACACACACACACACACACACACACACACACACACCCACTCTCTTTCTATGAGAGCTTTAACACAATGTGAACTGTATTGTCGACTTCTTTGTTACTTGATTCTCTATTTTGGCGGTCATGTAACTGAGTTGTTTTGTAATAATGGAAGAATGGGAGTTTTTGTGTGAGATTTATTTTAATTTTAAGAGGATTAGCCTTATCTGTACAAAATGTAAATCTTAAGATCTCCTTCTGTCTACTGTCCCCCTTTCTTTTTATTCAATTTCCAATAATATGCAAAACCATCAGCAGATACTTTAAATATTACCCTTACAGCAAGAAATTAAGAATCACCACCAGCTTTGTTGGCCTTCATATTAAATGTATATGTGTACACATAAAAGCAATTGGACTTTTGATGGTTGATAAGTGTGGTATTGATATTTCCCAAATTGTCAAAAGAGGGTTTGTTTTTCTTTCTTTTCTGTCCTGCTAACATTTTTAAGTGATAAATAGTTTAAAAGGGAGGAGGGGCTGATGAGCGGTCATTGAGAGCCTAAAGGTGTTGATGTCATGAAGGCATATAGGAAAAATCTGTCCTTTTCTGATCTTTTCATTAATTAACTAGGTAGTGGGGCTGGTGGTGGGCCTGAGTGGCGTCTACCTGCTGATGAACTACAAACAGAGCAGCTTATTTCTGACTCACAGCTACATCCCTCTGCCAGCATTCCTTGCTCTCGTCAGCGCTGCGTTCCTATTGGTCAGTGCCTGCCTCGGCTTCTGGCTGAGCTTCAGAGATTCCATCTTTCTGCAGGGATTGGTAAGGTTGTGTGTGTGTGTGTGTGTGTGTGTGTGTGTTTAATGGGAGTATCTGTACTTGCATCAGTGTTCTGACTGTACATAAAAAGGTGTTTTCTTCTCCAGTTTGTCTATCTGCTCGTTTGGGTCTTTTGCCTGGAAAGTACGACTTCAGCGTTGGCTTATTTTCACTCTACAAAGGTAACAAAAATTTACTCTAAAATGAATGTTCACTGGACACTCATGCTTTTGTGATACTGCAGAGCATTTGTTGAGTACGTTGCATTTTTTGTTTAGCTGGAGTCAGAGACAGCGCCTCTAAGGGGAGTCTTTCAGAACTACACAGGCAGCAGCCAGGACCTCAACTCTCGAACTGTGGATGCTGCACAAGAAGAGGTGTGTGTAGTTCATAACTCATGGGAATTGGGTCATGTAGGCATCCAATACCCCAAGCATGTTTTTGGTATGCTGAATGTGTAATAATGATATAATATCTTAAAATGTCTACTATGCAGTGGCATGTACTTGAATCATATACCATTATAGTAATTGGCTTTAGCAGGGTCTTGAATACCATCAACAACTGTAGCTGAGTGTTGAAGCCAGTATTCTGGCTAAAAAGATTAACGTTACAGGGATAAAGCCTGAAATCCAGTGTCTCTCATGTGCCCTCCTCTCTTGTTTTCTCTACTATCTGGAATAAGACAGTTATGATTGGTTTAAAAAAAAAAAAACGCAAACAAGCCAGAGCATTTTTCCCCTATCCCAGAATAGATAGGCTGTGTTGCTTGACCATACTCCAGTGCTTACACAGCACTTTGGAGGCAGGTCTGGCTAGACTAGTATTCAAGTGACTTGGGTTACACTTCCTCTAATCACATAAAAACAGAGCTACAAGTAGAAGAAATCACTTCCATTTGTTGTGTACGAATGCATTGTCCTATATGTAACATGATACAAGAGTGCATGGGTGCATGTTTTGTCGCAGGAAGAAAGTAAAAGTAGGCATACAGAATGAACAGAGCAGGGGACACACACCCGGACACACATGTGTACACACACACACACACACACACACACACACACACACACACTCACACACACTCTATCTCTTAATAGCTTTAACACAATGTGAACTGTATTGTGTTTATTGACTTCTTTGTCATTACTTGATTCTCTATTTTGGCAGTCATACAACTGAAAATTGAAAATCTACAATTTTTTGTTAATGGCAAATGTTCGGAAAGTATTTGTCTTGCGTGATAGGTGTCTCTAGCTACTCTCAGCTGTATTAGTTGGCCCAAAAAATCCCTGTAAACCTCAGGCCTAGAATCTCTATTCATTAATTAAGGGAGCCGTCAAAGGCGTTTTGTCTACTGAAAAAAATTAAACCCAAATCGTGCCAATAATGTTCAAGTTATTTTGGAAGTGCTAGGAAATTTTGTCTTTTGATTCCCGTTAGCTGCAGTGTTGCGGTGTCGAAGACTACAGGGACTGGCTGGAAACCTCCTGGTTTAACCGCACTGGAGGCCTCTGCGTTCCTCACAGTTGCTGCAACTCTACTTTCCCCTCCTGCACTGGCGCTGTGGACCAGCCATGGCAGCTTAATGCACAGGTAGACATTTGCATTCAGATAAATTCAACACTCATTAAAATAAAAACAAAAAGAATGTCGGTTTGGACCTCCCAGTTTTTCTTTTTGAATTTGTCTCTTTTTCAGGGCTGCCAGGTGAAGCTGGAGATGCGATTACAGTTTGTGTTGAGTTTTCTCATCTGGGGCTCCCCGCTGGTTTTTCTAGTGGAGGTACTGCATGAAAAGAACACTTTATGACTGTTTATTGCATGTAATAAAAAAACACACCCTAATTGAAAAATGAAATACCTATATAGAAGATTATTTGCTGTAATAGTTCCTTAAAGGTGCAATAATTGATTATTTTATTTTATTTTGGCCTTCACTAATTATAACCTTATAAGTTGTTATGGTGAACATGTTAGCAAACAGTGGCCTATTTACACACCCAGACTATACATAGCAACACTAGCATTAACGTGTCCTATTTCTGACCACCAAGTGCATTGAAGTCCAAAATTCACTCTTTTTTTGCTCTGTTTTGGTTTCCTCCCACTCCTGAGGGAAATGTCTGTTTCTTTAGCTGCTAAATGTAGACCAGCTAGTCCCTTACTGTGTCTGTCTGCCATTTGGTGTTAGCCAGTTAGCATACTTTGGCTATTTAATAATGATTAAATAGCTCTTTTGCTGAAAACAGCGGCATTTTGTTTGAAATAGGGTGATGAGAGCAATGAGAGTGAAGTTTGGGTGCTCTAAAACCAATTATATGAGCTGAAAACACAAACAATCTCTGTAGAGCTGAGAGGAGCTGTTGAAATTGGTGGATAGATGCCTGTGGGAAAATATGTCTGTTAAGTTTTAGCCGGTTATTATAGCGCATTGTTTAATTTGGCTGTTAACCTATTCTCCTTTCTGTCCTCTTATCGTGCAGGTTGTTTTATTTCTGACGATGGCACAGCTAATGAAACGCCAACCAGTTAAGGATTATCAAGTACTGGACTAAAAGACACAGTGATGGATGGGACAGCATTGTACTTTGCACAATTCTTCAAAGTATATCATATCATATTGTGTAAATGTGCATAAAATTAGTATTGGGATTGTTAGAATAATTATTCCGGAGCTGCGGACCTCTTACCTGCCCCACCACTGCTGATTAAAACAGATTTACTCCATTATGCTACAAAAGGTGACATAAAAGTGGTAAAATATATTTTGCTATTACTGACAACAAAAAGATGACGATGGATAGTTTATGGAAAACTGTTTATAGTTTTAAATATACAGTTGCACCATTCAGTCTATGTTGGTAGACTCAACAGTGTCATATAAAAGATAAGATAAAAGATAATTTGTTTATTAGTCCCCAATGGGGAAATTACTGCACTACACTCTGTGTACACACTTTTTGTTAGTACTCACACACAGGCCTGAAATACACACACATGCTCAGGACCTATACATGCACTATACATGGAGAGATGTCAGAGTGAGTGGGCTGCCAGCTGAACCAGCGCCCTGAGCGGTCGGGGGGGTACGGTGCCTTGCTCAAGAGCACCTAGCAGTGCCCAGGAGGTGAACTGGCATCTCTCCAGCCACCAATCCACGCTCCCAACTTTTTGGGTCCATACGGGGATTTGAACCAGTGACCCTCCGGTTCCCAACCCAACTCCCTATGGACTGAGCTACTGCCACCCCTATATAGTACCGCCATATAGTCTTTCAGAGTAGAAATAAAAGGCTAAATAATTCTCAGTGAAGTATAACATCTTCTGTTTAGTGAATATGACTTGCCATCAGGTTGAAGACAAGCTTTTTTGCCTATATTGTGCCTAGATATGTTTCATACCACACAGTATAGCAAACAAATCATAATATCTGAAATTATGACTCTATAAGGTTACATTGTGTTGTTCTTGATTTTTGGTTGTTGGTGTGTTATTGTATCCAGAGCCCTTTTTTTTACTGTCTCTATGTGTAATTATTGTTGTTTGTCTGAAATTGACACAAGGGACAATAAACCAAATGTTTAATGCACTGTGCTGTTGATCACACTTGCATTGCATGATTTATGATCTGAATACTAGTTATGTATGTACCACCTACATTTCATGTCCCATTCTATAAATCCACTCTCTGCCTTGTCTCTAAAATTAGAGCATCTCTGCATCTTTTATCATAATGTCCATTTGAACCAAATAATTAAAATACTTTCAAACTGATTAGTGCAGCCTGAAAAAAATAAAATAAATATATGTTCCTGTTTATTGGTTTTCAGCTGACGTTTCATCTTGACCGTTTTACATTTTATTTAGGCAATGCAATTCTTGCCAAAGACATACATTTAATTTAATTTAATTTTTAGATTTTAATCTGTTTTATTGATCCCCAATTCACAGATACAAAAACTACAGTAGGCTATGTGATCATAGATTATAGTTTGTTCAGAGTATATTTCTAAGCAATTCTAATACAATTCGGAAAAGTCATTAAGGTGAGTAGGTCTAGTCTATGTTTCTTTCTTTCTTTCTTTCTTTCTTTCTTATAGAGAACACAAACCAAAGAGAACATCGAGGTAAACTCTACTGCAGGCATTTTCCCACTGTAAGCCCACAACACCAGGTTCAGAAGACCAACAGCATAATTAAATGTAAGATAGTAGTATATCGTATGTGTCTCTTAGGCTACTGCATGGTTTAGCCTATTCCAATTAACCCTAAGTATTAATATTTCCAATACAATGCTCATAGAGCTAACATTGTTCTCCATGAGATTACAATTCCTTACAAACTGACAAAGACAAAGGGTCTATGCAATTGTTTGAAATCTAATAGCATGTTCTTTTGGTGTCATATGTATCCTCAATTTCTGAATGAAATCTGACAGCAACACACCGTTTAGCTCTATTTTAGGACTGCATGTTGATGGTTGATGTGGATGGATGTTGACCACGCTGTCTCTACTGCAGAGGCGTGGCCGGGCGCGAGTGGGCGTGGTGGGCTTTACCACGTAACGTTAGCTCCTTCTTCCTCGCTTTCTTCACTACGTAAGGCTGACTTGGAGGGAAGTGAACGTCGCTAAGAAAACAAAAAATAGGAGACGAGGGCAGAAACAACAACTACCCCCAACAGCTGGTAATGCGTAAAATGTTGAGAAATGTTAGCAGAAGCTTCTCAGATGTATGCTCTGATATTTCAATGTGTGCAGGTTAGTCAAATGCGAATGGCTGCCATGCCGCTCTCGCGGGCCTTGGAGCCGTCATTTAGCTAATGGTGGCTAAAGCAAGCCTCCGTGGCCTGTTAGCAGGCCGCTGGGGTTTAGGCGCGGGGACAGAAATGCTTTCATCCGACGCTCTCCAAAATAGGGTCACGATGCTTTAAGTTAGCTAACCTGCACAGACACCGCCACCTAATGTATACCCTTTTAGCTAGCTACGTAATGTGAGGATGTTCAAGTGTATGCAATGAAGTGTAGACAAGTAGCCTTATAGTGTTCCCTGTTTTTGTCGATTCTTGTGGGACACATGTTTGCCCTTCTCACCAGAGTGAGGGAGTGAGCATGCAGCTGGCTAACGTGCTAATGCTAGCTAGTGACATCAACGCGAATCAGGCCTCTGCATGTTTCCAGAGTTAAAGATCATTCCGCGAGTTGCTGTTTTCTGGACCGGTAATAAAAACAAAAATGGACGTTTAAAACGTAGTTTGTGGTTGCAGAAGACAACGTTATGTTGTTTCTACAGTGATTTGTGACTGTTACATGAATGCAATGTCGCCCCAGCACTGTGAAGCACTTGAGAAAATATCCCACCCACATTCTGAAGGGATACCATACATCTATAATCTAAATTAATATTCCCCCTCATGCCACAGCTCCAATCCGACACGCCTCTTTCCACTCGATAACTTAGCTAATCAAAAATACTGGCACACTTGATTGGTTTTCCACTAGAAGGACTGGTGATATTTACTCAATACTGTATCTAAGTATAATACCGAAATATACTGCCTTTATTCGCGTCTGGGATAATTTATGTTAACGTGCATCTTCGGTTTACTCTTTTTGTTTCCATTAAATTAGCCCAGGTTGCCAATATCCAACAATGTCTCCTTTATTATTTTTACAATTTGACCATCACGGACGACTAACGTCCTTGTGTAGCTGACCTGGCTAGAGCTTACATCCAGAAAACTCAATACTGCACATCATATAAACCAGCCCTAGCTGCCAGGTTACATGCTGGCTAATTTCATGATACACATATGTCATAACTGCCGTAAAATGGTAAATGACAAGTTCTCAAGCCTCTGGTCACTCAGCAAGATGCAGTAAATGATGTAAGCGTCAAATAATACACACGGCTAAACAAATTGATGCTAGCGAAGTAAGGCAGTAGTAAACTACACCAAACTGGAACTTAAAACATAAAGGCCCAATTCAACTGAAAGAGCCTTTTAAAAGCTGATCTGGTGATCTGGGCTATTTGCACAACTTTTTTTATATGGCCCCTCAAAGAGTTAGGAACCATGTGGGACTTTAAGTGTAGAAGCTCTTAATATCATCATCTTTAGGCAGTTTGCTCCATCACTGCCACATAAACCAAGTTGTTTTATTTTTTTATTTTCAGCCACAGGAGCAGTGAAGTGTCTTCATGGCAGTTCGTCGAGGACACATTAAGTACTTAAAAGTGAGTATAAGGTCTTGGCTCCCATTTCAAACAGCTCTGTGGTTTGTGACCTTATCAACTAAGTGTTGTTGACAAAGACTTTAATGCTAAAATCCTGTTATATGGTAGCAAAACATTTGGTTGACTCAATATAAAATTGTACTTCCCATTTAAAATTACTCATTTTAAATTTGTGAAGGATGTCACGACTGTACACAGTGATCTCTTTACTTGCTGGTTTGATATTTGAAGTAACACGACATTAAGATAAATCCATAACACTCCCGCATGCCAGCTCCCACCAGCTATGCCTATGTTTACTGGTTTAATACAGGACTCTCATTCATCCTTTCAGACATTGTATCTTGCCCAACAGAATACAGAATCACAACCCTTTTCTTGCATGAATGGACCTCTGTCAGGTTCACCACAGACTGTTTCCCCCTTTCAGGCCTGATCCCATTTCTGCCACCACAGAAGCAGCTTTGTAAAAAGTATTTTGAAGGCAGGTTCCACTTTAGTTGTGGGAACTTAACATCATTAACTAAACCAACTAAATCAACTGGCTATCAGACTCTGCTGCAGGTCATTGGGTGTTAAGAGAGCTACTTACTACTAGCTTTTCATTGTTTAAATTTCAAATTGGTGTATTGTAAACCACTACACTGAAACTAATTTGCAACTTAAATCTAGTCACATGCTTGTGATAATTCATTTCCACTATGTGGCTTTTAACCCTTGGTTTTCTGTTGCTTTGAAACTGTAATTCCACTACACGGACACTCGTATCCCTTTACGGCCAACAAATTCCAAGAATCACTTTTTTTCATTTCCATCGCATTTTAAGAACCATAAAGGTTAGGTAAATTAGATTAATGATGGTTTAAAAATATTTTGGCACAATTGAAATTTTCATCCACCGATCCTGTTTTTTTGTATTCACTTAATCATTGTGACTGATGTTTGAGTTTAATGGAATGAATGAATATACAACTCACACAGAGGTGGAAAAGGCTATGAAAAATACCATCTCTGGAGTAGTTTGTTCAGTAGGAACTAAGTTCCGGTCCCGGTTGCCTAAGTTTTTGATTATGATTTTGTGTATTTTTTATGAATTAAGTTAATGCTGCTGAGATTAACCACAAACAGACAAATTGATTTTAAGAGTGGTAGGAATGATTTTTTAATAAAGATATCTTATTAAATGTAGTTTTTCTGTTCAGAATGCATGCACTTATACTTTTTAATCTAATTGTACAGCAACAGGATTTAAAGACCCATGCAGTGCTTCAACTAATGATTATTTCCATTATGGATTAACTGCTAAATGATTTATCAATTAATGAACTAGTTTTATTTATAAAATCTTTAATAAAGTGAAAAAGGCTAGTTGATTACTAGAGCCATAGGTGACATATTCAAATGGGTTGTTTTATTTCACCTACAATCGAAAATGCAAAGATTTATAAAGATTACTATTGTATATAAAAAAAGAAAAGAAGTGGACCGATACGTATTTGGCTTTTTTGCTTGAAAAATTACAATTAGTCGACTAGTCGATTTTTTTTTTTTTCTTCTGTCGATCAGATGATGGGCTCATGTTCTGTATACTTACCTTGCTTTGTGTTTCCCGGCCCACCTGGTCGACCTGCAGGAGGTGTATGACATGTCTAACGGTTATGAAGACCACATGGGAGGGGACGAGGGGAAGGACGCCAAGACCAACCTGATAGTGAACTACCTGCCGCAGAGCATGTCACAGGACGAGCTGCGGAGCCTCTTCAGCAGCATCGGGGAGGTGGAGTCTGCCAAGCTGATTCGAGACAAAGTCGCAGGTATGCTACTCTCTGAAGCAATAAGACCCGTGACAGACCAGATGGACGCTTAAACACAAGATGATGTTTTAGATGGCAAAGGATTTGTGTAACCTCTGAATATATCAGTGGTGGTTCAGCTTTATGACTTGAAACTTTCAAAAGACCTTTATTGGCAGGATATCTACTAAAGGCCTGTTTTCTGGCTCCTTAGTGCTTTTTTTCCTAATGTAATTTTTTTATTTGAAAGAAATTCCAAATTGATTTCTTGTTTGAGTTGGGTTGTAGTTTGCTCAGTTTTTCCACCACCATAGATTAGTTTTTATTTCAACCAGTCCTGTAGTCTCTTTGTTTGTTTGTTTGTTTACACTAGCATGCAATGTTAAGATTTGTTTTTGTTTTTTAAATATTTATTTGTTTGCAGATTTTTTTGATCTATACAACTTTTTTTTGTTTTATTTTATTGTTTTCCTTTTTTTTTCTCTAGGCCACAGTTTAGGGTACGGATTTGTTAACTATCTTAACCCTAGTGATGCAGACAGAGCTATCAGTACACTGAATGGACTAAGGCTACAGTCCAAAACTATCAAGGTAACGTGCAATAAGGTGTTCTACAATTCTCAAACCAAAGATGTCATGTCATGTAACTCCTGTGGCTCCTGTGCTGTCCGCTAACTAGCTAGAACATGTCAGCCCGAGGAAGTGATACTGCTTTTACAGCTCACATACTGCCCTATCTGACATGTCTGAGTTTTATTTAAATTTTACTTATTTTATTTGACACATTCTGTCAAAGTCGATGTATTTCATGTATGTAGTTCTTTGAAAGAACCTTTTTGATCAGTTGGATTTTTTTTGTTTTGTTGTTGCTGTAATGCTCTTTTATGCCTCTCATTTTTGCTCTGACCAAAGACTTAATACCTAAAACCACTTATCAGATAATTATATTCTGTTTTCTTTTATAGTCCAAAAGTTTTGTTTTGTAATAAACAAAGCCATTCAGAGGAATTAGTTGAGTGTAACTTATAAAAACATCTGATATTATTGCTTTTGAAAATCCAAGAAATTGATAGATTTAAGTATTCATTTTGATTACTTTGTTACTTTGTTTTGTATCTGTGTATCAGTGGAGTTTTAATCAGGCAATTGTTGCTTCCTGTTGCTAGGTTTCATACGCACGACCCAGTTCTGACACAATAAAGGATGCCAACCTGTATATCAGCGGCCTGCCAAAGGCCATGACCCAGAAGGATGTGGAGGACATGTTTTCACGTTTTGGCCACATCATTAACTCCCGTGTACTTGTTGACCAGGCCACAGGTACGACAGGTGAATGACTTCCTTACTCTCAAAAATGCTTTTTAGTATATTGTGCCTAGTTATGTTGCTGCTATCTGAATAGGCGGTCACCTGCTGCTCTGTTGTACCCAGGCTCATCCCGCGGGGTGGCTTTTATCAGGTTTGACAAGCGGGCAGAGGCAGAGGATGCTGTCAAAAACCTGAATGGCCAAAAACCACCTGGATCCTCTGAGCCAATCACAGTGAAATTTGCAGCCAACCCAAACCAGGTGAAGAACACACAGATCATCTCTCAGCTCTACCACAACCAGTCCCGACGCTTCGGAGGGCCCGTACACCACCAGGCACAGCGGTTCAGGTGAGAGAAGTTGTGAACGATTACATACACTGTGTAGGACAAGCATTGTAATTAGTCAATGAGTTTCTGATTCTGCTCTGAACCAGTACATTATGGTTGCCATTTCTCTGTTCTTTGCCACTTTTAGACTTGTTATAGCTAAGCAATCGGTAATAGCTTCTACCTCTTAACCCTCATTTATCAACAGATAGTCAGTATTCATAACATTAGCAAACACATCAGTCTAATCCAAAACATGAAGACCGAATCTTGCACTCAAGTCGCCTTGAAAATCTACAAGATTTTGTAGCAGGAGAGAGCTGCTTGTTTTTTGTGTGCCAAAACTCTGGCAGAGTTTGGTAAAAGTTCCAGCTTGTCAGATGTGTAGATTGGCTGGTTTTCAAAGTCTTCTGTGACAGTAAACTGAGTATCCTTGTGTTTTAGACTGTTGGCGTGACATAAAGACATTTGAGCATGTCACCTTTGGGAAATTGTGATGTGAAGGACATTTCTTTATTTTTGTCTTGACATTTTAAAGGCCAAACAATTGTAGAAAACAATTGACAAATTCTATATAGAAATAATCATTGGTTGGCTAAAAATGACCGGGTCATTAAATTATTAAAGAAACTGTGGTGTAGACTTTCACTTCTTTTGTTTTGGTGTTATTGAAAAAACACAAGGACTCTAAACCTTCTCATTTCTAGGTTCTCCCCCATGGGCGTTGACCACATGAGCAGCATGGGAAGCGCCAGTGTTCCTGGAAACTCCACCTCCGGCTGGTGCATCTTTATCTACAACCTGGGCCAGGACGCCGATGAGAGCATTCTTTGGCAGATGTTCGGCCCCTTTGGCGCCGTCACCAACGTCAAGGTGATCCGAGACTTCAACACCAACAAGTGTAAGGGCTTTGGCTTCGTTACCATGACAAACTACGAGGAGGCAGCCATGGCCATTGCCAGCCTGAACGGCTACCGGCTCGGAGACAAGATACTGCAAGTGTCCTTTAAGACCAGCAAGGGCCACAAGTAGAGGGCAACAATCGGGTGTAGAGGAGAAATGGAAATGACGTGCGCCAGCTTTTACAGCAGCGAGCAGAAGTATGAGTTTTATAAGTCTGGCACATCTGTTTTGGTTTTAGTGTATTCAGATGTTAAACAACATGTTCGCTCTTCTGCACCTTTGTACTCGTCTAAAGAGTGTCTAGGCTGAATCTTTTTTCTTTTCTTTCAACTTTCTACTCATGCTTGGAGCTTGAGGACACTTGGTAGTTTTTACTTTTTAGTGAAGGGATGGAGAGGGAAAAATCCCATCATACCACCAAGATAACTTTGTGAAAATTATCTAAAAAACTAAAATTCAGTTTATGTGTTGCATGTTTATGTGGGGACTAGATAAAGGAGACACGCCAATGGTTCTGAGACGTGCACTAAAAAATACGGAGCATAAGGAAAGACCTGCAAATTGTTCTCCAACTGTACCCGTTTGTGAATGATTTAGTCTAAAGAGGGCGAGGAACAATATTTTGCCGGTGGTTGTTTTCATTTAGGAAAAGGTGTTCTCTGTACTGTGTCCTCGTTGTAGAAATAGATGCCTTAAATTATCACCCAGTGGACACAGATCTACAATACCACTCACTGTCTCAAGTCAATCTAAGAGCAAAGCACTTTTAACCAATCTGCTTTAGATTACTATGATTATCAGTCTTTTCCATGTTAATCAATGACTTTTACTCAGCCTCCTAACAGATTAACAATTTTAAACATGACAAGATCTGGAGGGAAATGTTTTTGTTTTGTTATCCCTGTGTAAAGTGTCTTTTAAGTTGTAATTCAGGAAAAGGCATGTAGAATATGAACCCTAGTCAATGAGTAGGGAATTAGGATGGACCAAAGGCAAGGAGAGATTTGATCCTATTACCACACAAGAATTTTCTGAGCAGTTTTAAGATAACTGTATACCTATTTTTCTTGATTTCTGTTGAAGAGGTACTAAGGTTATATCTTAAGCTGACTGAGAGTAACATCACTTTGGCTCAGTGTGCCGTTTGATTTCTTTTTTTCTTTTATTTTGAGTTAATTTGTATTTTTGTTTGAATAATTTTTTTTTTTTTTTTTTTAAGGCATATATTTCCATTTGTTACCATGTAAGTTACAAACTTGTTTGGATGAGTGCTTATCTCAATAGCTCAAGTTTGGAAAGAAATGAATGGCCTTTATTCATGATTTCAGTTTATATTTGCTTTCTTTTTTGTTTCGGTTGTTTAACATTGAGCATAAACCATTAAATTTTATTTCTTTTTGCTGAAAGTTTTTTGTTTGGTTTGTTTTCTTTGTTTTCTTTGCATTTTTTTAAATTTATTTTTTGGAGTTTTGTTTTTGTTCTATTATTTTTCTATTAGCAAATCTGCAGTGTTAATGAAAGATCCTCGGTTAAGCAAAAGCAGGCCGTTACAAAGTGTTTCTACTGGAGGCTTCTAAACGTCTGAGACAGGTTAACAATATACGGACCAATGTAAGTTGTTAGAGAAGAGATTATTTAACCTGTACACAGACTCTTGAAGGAAGTGTATAGTTTCATGAAGCACATTTGTCAAAAGTAACACAATTAGCATGTTGAAGCAATTCATTGGCACCTGGATACAGTTGTCTTTTCAAGCAGTTTTGAGTAGAATCAAAGGCTTATTTATTGACATCTGGCTCAGCAAATCTGCGTTTTGTTACCTGGCTTTTTGGGGAGGGCCATTTACAACATGACAAATAAGTATACATTGTTCACTACAAAATGTTGTCTTTTTGAGGCTTTGTTTACTTATGTCATCCATTTAGAAACAATAATTGGCTTGTCATAGCTCATCTTTTAATTGTGAGGAAGTCGGTAGATTGTCTTGTTGTCCAAGGTGGTTGACCGGTGGAACATTATCATTGGTGTCGTAATTGTTCTTTATTTATCTTGACCGCAAAATGAACAGAGGAACCACTTAAAAGAGTAACAAATATCAAGTCATTTTTGGCAACCGTACCTTTTTAGGATTCGCTTTTAGAAAACTGTTTTCCCCCGTGTAATAATTCCCTTTCACTTCCATAAATGCCCCTTGTTAATCCGTTGCCCCTCCAAAAAGATATTCACATCATAAGCTTCAGATTTGGGTCTTAAAAGTGCTTTTTGATTAAGTATTTTCACGTTATTTTTGTGTCACGATCCTTAACTTTTGTGCAATATTTTGTGACTTGCTTAAAGCAGGTAATAGAAATTTGTTGTAGTCTTGGACTGTCATCTTTTTTTTATGATTTCCTTTTTTCTACTGACGTTTTAGGTTACTGCTCAGTTTTTTTCTTTTTTTTAGCATTCTAGTTAGAATTGCATGAATGATTCAAATGAAATTGTTTTTGCGCAGTCAGAATAAGCTGCATTCAGCCTTAATTTATAAGTGGGAGTGGTGTATTTTACATCAGAGGAGGCGCAGATATTTATTTAATGATGTATGCGGTCATAATTGTTACTTATTGGAGTGTTTTTATGGATCATTTTTGAAAAACGTTTTTGTTTTTCTTGGTCTGAAGGACACTAAGGTGAACTCCGTTAAATGTCTTATAACATTTGATAATTTCAATAAAAACATGGTGGCGTTTCAGAACTGAAAATGTCTCTTTAGAAGCTTATTGTGATTTTGCTGTAAGTGATTTCATTGACTAATTCCAAATGTATAGACATGCATATGCACAGTTTCAATTTAGCATGTTCCTCAAATCTGCATTGTTGTAGGATGACTATATTTCCTATTTTACTCAGCATGCCAACAAGTAAAAGTAGAAATAAATTGAGGTAATACATCTTGTAATGCCAGTTGGGCTTCAGCTTATTACACGATAAAAGCCCAGTTATAACCTACTGAGACCAGATGAGGGAGACATGTCTGCGAATTTTCTCCATATTTACTGTAAAAGACACCACCACCATAAGCACTGGGTACGTTTTCTGCAGCACCTAAAGCGGCTGTGTGCATTTACTAGATACTTCATGTGGTATAAGTTAGAAAGGAGGCTGAACTGCCTTCACCTTAAAGCACCCATATTATGTCAATTTTCATGTTCATAATTTTATTTTGAGGTTGTACCAGAATAGGTTTACATGGTGTCATAGTAAAACAAAATCAATATTTTTGTGTCTACTGCACATTGCTGCAGATCCTCTTTTCACCCTCTTTAGGTCTGTTTTAACTACAGAGTGAGACAGCTTACTTCTATACAATCTTTGTTGGGAGTCACACATGCGCAGCAGCTAGGTAAGATCACATCAGTTAGATAACTCTTTCCGTACGTACACACCACCACCGACTTGACCTGCAAAAATGCTCTGGCCGCCTCGCCATGGATGCTTGTCAAAAAGTACGGGGAGGCTTTGACGCTGTGACAGCGTTCTTTGTACGACCGCAGCCTCGGCCAATACTTTGACACTAGACACCTTTTATAAATTACAAATATAATGACAGAAGTTGTATTGTTAATTGGTCGCAGCAGTGTCTGTAAGCAGTTAGCTCGCTCATTAGCCGCTAGCCGTAGCGGAGTGCAGGCAGAGCGAGCAGCCGCCAGACTAACCTAGTGATCCGTGCAGGACGTCACTGTGAGCGGACCGTCAGAGAAGATGTGGCTGGCAGGTAATGTTAACTGGTCCCTATGTACAAACAACGTTATATCATAAACGGTAGGTAACCTAGCAACAGTGATTATGAGCTTTTCCTCAGAATTAATGTTTTGGTAGGAACGAAAGTTTACATCGTATGTTTCTCCGGGATCAACCAGCGCAAAGGACGTCTATATTCTGATTGGCGGCTGGCGTTAGCCGCTGCTTGCCGCTGAACCGCGTCATGCCTCATTATCATTAAGTTGAAAGATGTCACTTTCACAAATTTAAATTGTATTTGCCCTTGTGAAGTAACTGCAGAACAGGGACATGGAAGTAGTTTTTTTGTATATTATGGGGAACTAGTGTGTGTTGTAGCAGTGATTTGCCACTGAGAACTAGCTTGCGTGCTAGGGCTAGCATGTGCTATAGTTAGCCACCTTGTCTCGGCTAGTGACGTAGAAAGCCGTGCAGATTTTGAACAGTTTACCCGGAGACTGAAGGCAGAGGACATTCAGAAACCTGTATCTCACTCAAAACAGCATGGATAGATTTTTTTTTCATAGTATGGGCACTTTAATAGAATACAATTTTAGACATGTTTCCATCACTAAAGTTATCAATAAGATAGCCCCAACAACTCTTTCAAATGTTTTGAGGGGAAAAGGGAGAATATAAATGTTTCTGTTTATTAACTAGTCTATCATAGACTAAGTACTGCATGGTGTACACAGAATGCATATCTGGCCCTATTAAAGTTTTTAAACACATTTTTGCAGAATGAAGAAACTCATTAACAGGACTTGTAGTACAGCAGATTTTTATTAGAAAAAATCAACACAAAATTCAAAGCACAGGTATAAAAAAAAATTGTCTTACTAGCATAATGTGAACATGTTTTTATTAAAGCTTCAGGAGGTAGAATTAAACAGAAAAAAGGCTAGAATTTGAATGAGAGTAGGACTTCTTCCTGCAATTCTCCCTCTCCCTGCTCTCATTTACCTGTTGCTGCGTCCTGCAGAGCAGCCCAGTGTCATGGCAGTTGGTGAAATGGTCACGTATGGTCACGTTAAACGACATTAACGTGTCCTGTACACTAATCAATAAATCAAAATAGCGTGACCATTTCACGAACTGGCATGAGGCCAGGTTGTATATAAACAGCCATAAGCTATGGTTAGCAGAAGACTAAACTACTGACTTGTCTACCGCGTTTATGTTTCCTCTCAGACCGGCTCTGGCGTGTCCTTGTACAGATGGCAGCAGTAGGCTTAGGCCTCTGGGACTCGTAGCCGGCGGCTGCTATCTAAACAAGGAGACACCCCAGGCTAAACATAGCAAACGAGCCGGTGTTCGTGCTAGGCTCAGGGCTAACCCCAGCAGACCAGCTCCCCAAACTGTTTTCACAGCAAATGTCTGCTCCCTGGACAATAAGCTGGAGTACTTTTTTACACAATTTGGTTCACAATAAAAGTCTCTTATCTAATAGATTAGCCTTGAATTAGCTGCCGCCCTGTGTCTTTTGCTGCCCTGAACAAAACCTTCGCTGAAGGAACGCGCATTTGCACTGGCAGAACAGTCAATTGGAACTCTCTCTCTCTCGCTCTCTCTGAAATGATTTGTGGTTGGCCAAAGTCTCCCGTCATGGGTAGATTTATTAAAGGCTGATTAGAGAGCCAGGAGGAGATTCCGAAGTCTAGTTTTCTCTCAGACCACTTGAATTAAAATATCCTAAAAGATTATTGTGGAGTATTTTGCCAAACAACGCAAAAATAAAGTGCCTCCCCCAGCTTTAATGTTGCTTTAATATCAATATGTTTTCACAAATGCTTTGTCTAACATAAAGGTTCACTTCAACAAAATAAATGTGCTCCTTGTAAATCAGGTTTTTCACGTTCTCAGAATTGTAGTCAACACTGAGATCATGTTAAGGCAACACAAAACCTTGATTAAACTTCATTAGGACGGGCCTACCGTGAATGTCTATGTGTCACAGCTGACTGATAAATGCTAATCTCCATCTAATGCATGTCATTGCAACGCATTGTCTGCAAGTGCGGTCTAAGATTTAGGTTACATGTGAAACTTGTGCATTCCTCACAGTCAAAAATTGAATGGAGGCATACTGTATGTCAAGTAATGAAGATCTTTGTTTTCGGCATGGCACAGTCGAAATCCATTTAAGCCGCTTGGTCTCATTTAGAACACAATTATATCCACACTGGATTAGTTGTGGCCTCAGATGACGGTCCCTTTGATCCAAAAAGGTGAATATATGTGCTGTAGAAGGCAGTATCCCTTGCTCTCTGTCCTGTAGAAGTGTCTCATACTTGGCAGAGGTTGTAGCATGCCACAGGTTTCTCCAGCACGTTGTCTCCATCCACCTCATACACATAATCGCAGCGGTGTGTGATCAGAGGAGCATCAGACATTGCCACACTCTGATTTCCAAAGGAGATCACTGTATCCCTCTGTAGGAAGAAGTCACCAACAGTACAGTTATCTAAAGGTAGTAAAAGTAGTAGAATAACATGAGTTTATAAAATGGCTGTGAAATTGAATAATGAGCTACGAACGATATTCCCTACAATTAGCAGAATGTAAATAATGTTTTCGCACAGGATGCTTTTCTCACTGATTTCAAGAAAATCATTTTATCACATATTTTCATGCACCAATTGGATATATAGCTAAAAGTTAAAAGTTGTTGTGTTGTCAGCACTTTTTTTGAATTATGACATTCCCATTATCCTCAGCTGTACTTTGTGCACTAATCTAAGGGAACATGGTGCGTTATTATGGAGCCCACTGCAGTTCTGGGCAAGACCCGCCCCATGAAGCAGCCTGATTGGTTGAAGTCAGGCATGACCTCAAGTAGTTAAGGTTAGGATAGCTGGCGGATCTTGCCTAGCACTGAAGTGGGTTCCATAATAACGCCAACATGGTAGACATTATTATACCTGTTAAGCATCAGCATGCTAGCTTTGTCATTGTGAGCATGATAAATGTTGACCTTAGGATTTACTGTAGTACATCCTCACAGAGCTAGCATGGATATAGACTCCCAAGTCTTGTTTTTGATAGTTGCTTAATATTTAATATCATAGAAAAATACCTAAGATTTTAAATCAGGTTTCCAGGGGCTTTAAATCATCACACATGCATGTGCACTTCAACCTGAACAAAAATAAATACTACTTACCCGATTGGGGCCACCTCCGTTTTCTGCATTAGAAGGGGTAGGAGTTGGACCGTTAGAGGCTGGTCTCTCAAAGTCCTTTTGACATAAATGAGCCATAATCCCAGCAGCTAAGGCATCACCAAGAACGTTGATCATCGTCCGGAACCGGTCACTGAAAATGAGAGGAGATAAATAATTCACACATTGCCCCAACAGCACCTTTAAAGCAACACTATGTAACTTTTTTTGCTTCCGTGCCCCCACAGGTTGGAAGCAGAATTGTCTCATTATGTCTCATTGAAACCACAGATCCCCTACCCGATCTGGGAAACTTGCATAGTGCCGTTATAGAAACAATTTTGTAAACATTATTTTAAGGTGCTAAAAGTTCTCTAGTGTTGCTTTAAGAACCACTTATTTTGTATTTAGAAGAATCATTTTTGTGGGACTTACAGAACCCAGTCGATGGCCACAATCAGTGAGATGTCAGCAGGCGGCAACCCCACAGAGGTCAGAACAATCACCATAGTAACCAGACCCGCCTGAGGTATCCCAGCTGCCCCAATGCTGGCTGCTGTGGCCGTTATACTGATGAGACAAGAATTGGGATGTTAGAGATGTAATATTAAAAAATGTAACTTACCATGGGAGGATAATGAGCTCAGTGTTTATCTCACCTAATAGTGACCAGCTGGCCGAAGTCCAATTCATACTCATTGACCTGAGCGATGAAGATGGCCGCCACCGCCTCGTACAGAGCAGTTCCATCCATGTTGATGGTAGCTCCCACTGGCAGCACAAAGCGAGCGATCTTCCTGTCCACTCCACAGTTCTCCAAGAGACACTTCATAGTGATGGGCAATGTGGCTGAGCTGCAGAGGGAGAGGGCAAGAGGAAATGGTCAAGTCAGGGTACATGAGCAGTACATATTGTTAAGATTTAAAATGAGAGAACCAAGACGCTGGGCTACATCTCCCAAAAATAATAAACGTTCTCTTCTTACCTGGATGATGTGGCCAGTGCAATGACAAGAGCCTGCAGCAGCCCTCTGATGTAGGTGAAGGGGTTTTTGCGAGTGAAGAAGAAGTAGAAGAGAGGCAGCAGGATGAGGCCATGCACAAACAAACCAGACAGGACCGTGATGAAGTACATGCCCAGCTTCTCTCCCAGGTGGGCCGGGTCGTGCATGTCCAGGATCTTCCCTGCCACCAGGAACACAATTCCAAAGGGGAAGTACCTGCATGAAGGCGAGAAGAGACATTTTTTTCACACACATTTTTTCAACACAACCTCAAGATTACATCACCCTGCAGTTCAACAGGAAGAATGTTTTTCTGAATTTGGTGTGGAAGCACTTGACGAGGTTTACGTTAACCCCATCCAGCACCTTTGGGATTAATTGTATTGCCGACTGTGTGCCTGTTCTGGCCTTTAATCAATCACTTAACATGTATTTATGAAACTCTTTACAGCACCCAGCAGGTATCCAAAGTGCTTTCAAGGACAAGCCTTATCCTTCAGCATTAGTGACCGCCCTTACAAATTATCTTGGGACCAAATAGGAGAAAATCCCTGTACTCAGGCTCCACAAACACAAAGGCTATTGAAGCAGCAGATTAATGTCTTTGGAAGGAGATGTTCAAAAATCACGTGTGTGTGTGTGTGTGTGTGTTGTGTTCAAGTGATTCGTCAGCTCCCATCAGAAGCAGTAAAGACACTTGACTCTCCCTGAGTTGCAATGTGAGAGTTATTTTTAGATATAATCTGACACAGTCATCTATTTCTGAAAAAAGTGTGTAAAAGTGCAATCTTACCACATGGCAGCGTTAATAATCTTCATGACGCACTCGTTGACGCACTGGCACACGTTTACTAATGGCGCCCCGCGTTCTCCCATCTTCCCCAGCAGCAGACCTGAGAACAGACGGTACATTTACATGTGAGTTTGTAAGAACGGTACCATTGTCTCACAAGTCACTCCTGATAAAGTGCTCATAATTACTTAAATAATCTTGTATGCATAAACATTTACTAATGATTAACAGATCAGATATTTGAGTCCCATCAGGACTCTTCATTCTAATCCCAACCGGTCGTCAGACACCGCCTACCGGGAGCCTGGGTCTGACCGAGGTTTCTGCCTAAAAGGAAGTTTTTCCTCGCCACTGTTGCACTGTTGCTTGCTCTGTAGGAAACTATCTTTAAAGTGTCTTGAGATAACTCTTGTTGTGATTTGATACTATAAATAAAATTAAATCTAAATTGAATTGAATCAGCTGTTTACCATGTCTGCAATTAACCTGGTAAGTAAGTCATTGACAGTGGTTAGTGGTGGAAAGTAAGTACATTTACTCCTGCACTGTACAATCCTAATCCCATTTGTGATTTAGCAGCAGAGTGCATTGTTAAATATAAGATTAACTGGTTCTCTATCTTTTGGGCTTGTTACCCCTTGCAAAAAAAAGTGTTGAGTTGGAACAGCCTTGTCAGGTTTTAAATATCTATGAATTGTTACCAGTTCCACCATTTCCCCAAACATAAATCTCAACAAAGGCCCAAAGAAGTAAAGTGATCCAATATTTCAAAAGAAAACCAAATATTACAAACACATAGCACAGATTTGTGTGGCAGAACTTAGTTTTTTCTTTTGCCCTACTCCATTAACCCTCATATGACCCCTTAGATTTATGTTGTGACCCTCTTGGGAGAACCCAACCCCTATGTTGGGATCCATCAGACTAAACTACCTAGCTACATAAACTCTATCACAACCAGCTGCAACAGTAAAATGCTGCTTACACTTTGATGCATCAGAAACAATCTAACTACATCATGTATTATATCAGTTACACTTACTTTTAAATCTTATCCTCTCATTACAAAATCTTGTTATCTCCAAAAAGGTTATAATTAAGTCAGATAATCTTTGTGAAGCACTTAAGAGCTTAAAAAGACAAAGTGTCATGTTGGATAAACACCAGGAGGATTTTTCACAACCTGGCAACCCAAACGTTAATTCTTATCTTGTACTTAATGTAATAAAAGGGATATTAAGCATTCTTTAACATTAAACAACTGTTAAACTCTGACCTATAAAAAAATAAAGGATTATACTGGTACTTCAATACATAATGCTTATGGCTTTGAGATGTTTCCCGTGATGTTCTGAGCTGTGCTTTTGTCTTACCCATTGTGGCGGAGAAGATGACAATCCCCAGTACGTTCATGCCCTTGCTGGTGCTGGGGACGATTTTATACTTGACGTCAGGAGCAGGGGTGATCTCCAGGAAGACTGGGTGGCCCAGTTGAGGGTTGTGGTAGTCGGGCATGATATACACATAGTTGGCCTGGGAGTCTTTTACATCAGCGTTCTGTATAATCGGGACCAGGTCTGTTCGGTACTGGAGTTGGATGACAGATCAACCACATTGGTCTGTTAAAATGTTAAATTCAATTAAATTAACGGACAGTATTTTACAATCCATTGCAAGTTTCCGTTTTTTTTGTCCACTCACCTGCTGAAAGGTTGCTTCAATCAGATTTGACGGGATCATGTTCCTATAAGAGACAATATACAGACAAATATTTCAGATTATATAATAATTTCTTTTGGTTAAAATGGATTTTAGAAAAACATTTTCTTTATATAAAACTAAGATTCAGGAACTGGTGTCAAATTGACAGTGTTAGTACTGGTATCACAATGTTTTGAATGATGCCCAGCCCTCCACCTGACCTTTGGTCTACAGCAACGGATACAAACAAGCTCCAGCTCACTAATAATAATCCTCCAGTAAGCCCGAGTGCACACACCAGACTGACGTCTTTGTTGTACAGTGCGTAAAATTGCACAAAGACCTTCCGAGAAAGTGCAGGCTTAACAGATCACAATTAAGTGTCTCCCTATTCTTAGCCAACCTGCCGTGTAAAAGTGACAATGTCGTGGAAGCACAGTTTTTTCTTCCCCGTTTTGAAATTCATTGCTGACAAATGGCCTGCTGACAAAAAGACCGCTAGATTCTGACTGTGTTTCACCTTTGTTAAAAAAGAACATTGAGATGTTCTGCCATTTCATTTGTGTCATCATATTTATGTGTTTTCAAAAACCACCTTTCCAGGAAGCTTTATCTGCTGAGAATTTTTATAATTTCAAACTTTCTATTATGAATTTGTGAGAGCTATAATGTGAACTTCCAGAATCAAACTGATTCCTCCAGATCATGTGATTAGGTAGCTTCCTGTTCCTGAGAAAAAACACGGGAAGCTCACAAGGGTGGAACTGGATCTGAACTGGATTTATTGGGTCTGTATTGGTTTTCTGCAGGTGGTAAAAGGGTATTACACAGCAAATCCTCACCATGAAATGCAACTTTAATCGTCTTCAACCATCAAAATAAGGGCATTTGGGTTGATTTTTTTATGTTTACCCTGCCAACAATGACTGCTTTTCCCAATGCCAAAAAGTATTTTAGCCTCACAGGGTCACTTTCATGGTTGTAAACTCTTGTTCATCATGTAAGGAAAGGAAGAATTATGTTGGATCATGTAAGAGGTTTAATGAAAACCAGCATGTACAGCTCTCTGATGCTCTGCAACAAATTTGACGAATATTGGCCACTAGGGGGCGCTGCAAATAAAAAAAGTTTATATCTCATGAACCGCTTCTCAGATTTATACAAAATTTGATGGGTGCCATCTAGGCCCACTCTTGGTGCTCTGATCCAAATAGGGTAAAGATTGGACAGTAGGAAGCGCTATAATCAAGGTTTATTGTTTTTGTCAAAACACTCAATGCATTCAAATGGGAAATTTGCAATTGCAAAATCTCTGCCACAATAAATCCTATCGATACCAAACCTGTGAAGGTTGTTTACCATCCCGCTCAGAGGCTCTGTACCAAATTTGGTAAAGATAGGCCCTTAGGGGGCGCTATAATCAACATAGAACATTTCCACAGGTCGCTTGGGACGACTTGCGCGGGGAGGCTTGGACCCCGTTGTAACTGATTGCAGTTCTAGTTAACATTGTCTTTGAAAGCACGTTAGCTTGCTGACATTAGCACTTAGTTCAAAGCATTGCTGTGTCTAATTGCAGCCTCACAGGGTCACTTTCATGGTTGTAAACTATTGTTCATCATGGACGGAAAGGAAGAATTATATTGGATCATGTAAGAGGTTTAATAAAGAGCAGCATGTACAGCTTGTAGGGACCATCATTATGTTTATATTGTCAAAGAGTGAGCGTTTGCGTTGGTGAATGTTTACCTGATGAGGTCCAGCAGAGCATCAGCGGAGGTCATAACAGGCCCTGAACTTGCATGGTGGCCTTCCTTCTCTGAGCCCGTCCCTGGGTGAATGATGAGCACCAGCACGATGCCGACGATGACGGCGATGAAGGTGGTCCACAGGTAGTAGGTGATGGTCAGGACTCCCAGCCGACCGCTTGCCCTCGTGTCCATGGCTGACAGGCCGGACATGAGACTGGGTGGGAAAACAGGCGCATTAACTCTGCTTTAAAACTGGGAAAAGCTTAGTTTTCAACTCATTTCAAAACAATGAAGAGTTGTATAATTATTAAACAATTTGAATTTTGAAAACAGATTTTCCCAGACCAGATTAAAAATCTTGTCTGAATGTAGCATTGCTTGTTGCCCATTAAACAACCAGAATGACCCAGGCCTTTCATATGTAAAGAAACATTCTCGCCCCCAAAAAATCCTTTTTTTGTGATTAGTTAGCCCCTGTAACCTTTGCAATCATAAACATATTACTTCTTTGAGAATGGAGCTTCAGATACATTTCTTATTACGTATATTGCTTAATAAAACAATCTGTGTATATAAAAGGAATTCCAGGTGAAATGACATGAATAAATTATAAAAAACATTCATGAGGAGTTTTATGTGGTTGATGCTGATGATAATCTAGTTGGAATAACATGAGGATTATAATTAGGTATATCAGAGGCCTTATTCATGAGAGAATTGCATTTCACCTGAGTGAAGACATTTCTTACCTGGAGGTGATGAGCGGCAGAATCAACATCTTTAACATCCTCATCAGCAGCTCTCCAGGGAAGGAGAAGTAGATCTTAGCCTGTGTGAGAGAGCAACACATGAAGCAAACCTTATTTTAGACAGTAAGGACCAAATTACTTTAGCTAACATTGAAATAAGTGATTTAGTTAAATCACTTTTTTATGTGCCTCATTTCTGTGTAACTCATGTGTTAATTAAACATATTAAAGACAATGTTGGCTACATTCCCAACCGGCAGGTAAAAGAACGGCTTTGCAAAGTCCCAGCAGGTGCACGTGTCCCTTTTTTGCCATTAGCTATTTGTGTTTTACAGATTGTTTCTTTGCTCAGCAGATTTCGATGCTATATGTGTTATTGGCTGCTGCCAGTTCACAGTGTTACATTGCTGAGCACACTGGACACTAATCATTGATTCATCCTCTGCCATAACACATAAGCTACCTGGTCCATTTAGAGCATTTTACATCACAGTAACATAATGTCAGTAGAACCCTTTAAACAGACATTTAAACATGTCTAAATGATTGGATGAATACTAGAGAAAAACTTGCTCATGAAATGAAAGCAAAAGACTTAACATTTTAAAGATCATCCTAATCATACAAATATTCTTTAAAGCGGCAATGGTTGTTTGGCCAAGAGCAGAAACAAGCTCTAAACACAACACTGACATCAACTATTGACTTTAAATGGCGAGCTGGCTAGCAAATAGTTGCCTATTTATTTACACATCCGGCATTCATTTGTTTGGCATTATGTTTCTGGCCATTGGATGAATATGCTCTGTTTTGGTCTCCAACAACTACTGAGGGAAACGTACGGTAGTTAAATGCTACACTATCTTCACTGGAAAGTTGTTAACTGTGTCTGTCTGATTTGGTGATGGTGCTAAGCAGGTAGAGTACTGTTGGTTTTCTAGAGCTTTTTTTGATGAGAATAGCAGAAAACGATGCTACACCCTTACAAGTGCTCAGATGATCCAGTGTTAATATAAAAATATTGATAATAGCATGCTTTAACTATTTCTACATTTCTTACACATTTGCTTCTCTGTTATGCTTGATTTTCTGCATTTCTCTGCTTCCACTCTCCCTATTACATAAGTGGCTTAACCACAGTGTCAGTGCATGGGAGAAGTGAGCAGACCAGACTTGGCTGTTACTTCCCATCCTGAATATTGAGTTGATTTGCACACTCTGTCAAATGTACCACCACGTTCTATTAAGGTGACACTGGATAATACAAATCTGTAAGATCCAAAGCCAGTCACATTGCCTCCCGTTACTTTTCTGTCCATCCATACCTGTGTCGAGAGGTTGAGGGACCTGAGGACAAATCCGAGCCCACAGCCCATCACCACAGCAAAAACGGAGAGTGTCAGCAGGCCGTTCCTCTTGCAGTAGTCCTTAATGTACGCCCTGGTTTTCAACGGCACTATATTCTTCAACCAATTCATCATAATTCAAGCTTGGTCTGTAAGCCAGCAGACCCCCCTCCCACCCCCCTGAGTGACTACAGATATCTAAATCTGAGTGAGTGTGGTCTATCAGTGTGTATCCCAATGGATCCGAGACGGAGGACAGCTAGTGGGTGTGATCAAGTGTGGGTCCTGTCTCTCACACTGAGGAGCTCACCCAGACTGAGACATAAAGTGTTGACTAACGGATTTCTGGTAAAGCGTTGCCTAAAAGGATTATCCCTGTCCCATGCTAACAGTGACTTCCACCCAGCCACTCAGGCTTATTAAAGTGGCTCTGCCCTCTTAGCACTCTCAGCACTGATTAGCTCTTCCATTCATATCTCATCATGAGTCATTACTACCCAGCTCTAAGTTTTCCCATTCTTGAAACAGCTGCTTGCTCTTTGATCTCTGTGACTTGCAACACATTTGATTTAATAACAAGTATATTGTATGTCCAGTCATGTTTTGGGTTGATCATCTGATTAGATGACACTTAATCACAAGATAAATTATTATGAAAGGTATTTTAAATAATGTATAAATCTAAAGTCTAAACATAAAACATTTGATTGTGTGATTAGTGGTTGTTGCGTTCTAGGACACAATAATGGTTAGGGGATAGAGTTGCATGTACGGAAAGGATTAGCAGAGCGCAGAGGTTAAAGGTGAGACACCAGAATCAGTCCTCAGTGTTTAAGACGTCCTGGCACTTGCTGTCCTCTGATTTTACCATGACATTGGCTGTGGCTGTGTCGTCTGTTCAGGGATCAGGGCGTGCACTGAGTCAGGACTTGACGTCAGGACTTGGCATTTTAATTGACATATAAAGCCTTCCTGGACATCGGAATGAGCCTTAGAGTAACTTAAACTGCAGACTGATGAGGAGAATGTTTTAGGACTCCACAATAAGACAAATGATCACTGGGCAGGAAAATACTGGGTTGGGTATCAGTTAGTTGTTACCAAGAAGTATGACATGCCATTGTTATTAGCTGCTCAAGTCTGTCTATGTCCATACTAGCATGTTGTTTGCATGACTTCTTAAGTAGTCTACCTACTTCTGCTGCAGTCAAAGAATCCATGCTGACCTGGGAATAGATCCAATGTTGACTCTCTCCTGTCCAACTGCCTACGTCACCCGTTCCAATCCAATAACATTTAATCCTTGTCTTGAAAAATGCACGCAGCAAGATTAAGGAATGGTACAAAAGGGACACGGCAGTTTAAAACATGTGTCTGTTTCTTTGTGCAAATCAATCCCCCAAATGACTCAACAAAAAAAAAAGTTTTAATGTTTGGAGAGGAAACTAAAGCTTTGTGTTGGACAGCAACAACTATGTTCAGCAGCTGGATGTGTGTGTGTGTGTGTGTGTGTGGATGTGTGCTTAATAACTGTCTTGTTGATGATTGGTGCTAATAAAGCTTTCACTGATGAATAACATGGGGAAATCTTTTATCTTTTTTTTATGAAGAGTAGTAAAAAATGTAATGGTTTCATATCTTCTACTGATAATCCTTTCTCTGTGAGATATCAAAAGCTTTGGATTAAACATGCGCATATTAAAGTTGTTCCTTTTTAAATCGGCAATGAGAGGGACATTGCATAGTAGTAAAGAAAAGTAACGAATACATTTTTTTATCATGATAAAACTTGGACAATAATGCAAACTTGATTTTTTAGCGAGGCAGAAATCATGAGTCAAATGTGTGATCAACCAACATTTGTCTCTTTAGCTAAATGTGAACAGAACATGATGTGGTGTCATTATATTTTTAAATGTGTTTGATTAAGTGATTAATGTAAATATGTAGTTTGTGCTCGGTGGGGTTACTGTCAGCTCTGTGTTCAGTGGTCTGTGTCAGAGTCTCTTCCTCTTCAGCAGCTGCAGTCGGTTCCTGCTGTAACAGCTCAGAGTCTCTGCAGGCTGACTGAGGGAGGTTTTTGTACGACGACAAATCACTGTGTGAACACTGGGCCACTGTGGTAACTCTGACAGTAATAAACTGCTGCATCTTCAGCCTTGACTCCACTGATGGTCATTGCAGCGTTCACTCCGTCTCCTCGGCCAGAGAATCTAGAAGAAAATGAACTTGTGGGATTTTGACCCAAGTAGATGACCAACTTGGGAGCTTCTCCAGATTTCTGCTGGTACCAGTGTACTCTACTATCTCCATCTGACCAAACATAAACTTTTGGGTTGGTTTCACAAGTCAGAGTGACTGCGGATCCAAGAGGAGATGTCACAACTGCAGGTTGAGTCACTGTCACTTGACTACTAGATCCTTAAAAAAACAAAAAAAACTGTACATTAGGTAATATTAGGATGTAGAATGGTTTTATCCATCACTTACTCTATGTATATGACTGGTGTTTGAAATCATTTCAAAAATAATTCTGACCTGTAAGACAGCAGCAGGCCAGCGTCCAGATGAGGATGGTGAGGAGAGTCATGGTGGTTGTGCTTTCTGCTGTGTTGACTGACAGATCTGAGTCCTGCAGTGTTGAACTCCCAGGACTATAAACCTTCTCAGTTCACTGGAGGATCAGCTGACCATGCAAAGCCTCCTCTCTATGGAAATGATTTCTCTGCTCTCAACAGACTGAAGGCAACGGGGGACACTACATCAGGAGGAATACTGCTTGGATTAACAATAGCTACGATTTTAATGGAATAGAAGTATATATTGATATTATAAGTGCAGTTGAGGATTTAATGATGAGTTTGTGTCCACTGTGGTTGGTATGAGATGTCTGTTTGTCTGCCTTTAAATTACTTACAGAGTTTACTGAAGATGAATAACATATTTAATTTCTGCTTGATATGAGTTTGGTAATTATTTTTATTTTAAATCATCAAATTTACTTTGTATCAACGGATATAAAAACTGTGACAACAGGAATTTGTTACAAGAAGACTGTAATCGTTTCTCTCTCAGGTGTAGAAAAGTAAAGCAAAATGTAATGTATGCTATTCATTTATATGATGATTTCAACCCATATCATTAAATTAAACTTTGTAAATTCAATGAAGTATAATGTATTCTTTGTTACATGAAAAAGCAGAGAGTTTTCCGTGGATAGAGCTTGTTCCCAGTGCAGGAGGTTTTTGTACGGCCACTTCATGAGTTTGTATCACTGTGGTGGACTTTTGGTGGAGGAACCAAACTCACCGTTGACTGTAAGTACCACAGATTATTTATTTTATACAACGTACAGCAGATATAACTTTTTATCAAATATTGAAAACAACTGTTATTAAGTTCAGTGGTTGTGTGTTGTTGGTTTTTATTATTTTTTGACCTGAGGCTGATCTCAACAATCTGAGACAAATCTTTGCAGAAATCAATGTTAATTAAGTATTGTATCCTTGGATAACAAACTTTAACAACACCGAACAAAACCTGCTATTCTATTTGAAAAAATAAAATGTGTTATTTTCATTAACTACATTTTAATGTAGAATTTGCTGAATTGATATTTTTTTATAAATATAACCACAATTGTAAATATTTTTATATGTGTAATTTTTTTTTTTAAATACTTGAAGATTTAAAATCTGATGTAGAATCCTAATACGAATAGGATTTGATCAGTAAATGCAGTTTATCTTTGTGTTCACGGTTCATTCATTCGACATGTAGTGGAAAGGAAGTGA
>NC_048426.1:8673017-8681499 GCF_013103735.1 Etheostoma cragini
ACTCAAAGCCTGGACCCTGACCGCTGCTCAGAGTAGAGCTTCAGCAACACTTCCTGTCTGGAAATGATGCTGCTTCTTGGATAGAGATCTTGATGAAGCTGCACATCTCTTCTGCTCACATATTTCTGCTCGTTTCACAGCTCTCTAAGCTGTGTTTTATTGTGCATGTTGCTTAATAATACTCATCTTTTCGTTTCTCACTTTTGAAGTTAGACTGAATTGAATTAGTTTCACTTTAAGAGAACATATTCATTCCTCAAACATGTGGTATGAACATTAAACTATCATTAAAAAAATGTGGATTATAATGATTCCCTGTCTTTGTATTTATTTATTATATAATTGAATGTGAAATGAGAATTACCTTCTTGATCATCTCAGTATAACACCTGATATTAAACAAAAGCTCAGGATATGTAGTATTTTTTGTGGAACATTTGTATTTAAAATACTTTCTATTTAGTTTTAACATCTTCTTGAGTTTTTTATTTGTGCAGCTATAAGTAAAGACACTTTTAAAGTATTTGATGTCAGTGGCTATAGTCCAATGAGAAATTAACGTTTCCAGTTTACTTATAAAGAGTTAAATTAACTGATATGAATATAGTCATTTAATTAGTTTAAAACTATGTGTGTAAGAGCGTCTGTGAGTGTGTGTCAGTTTTATTTAGAGTGATTGTGGTTCTGCTTGATGACTCTTGTGTTGTGTTCACTGGACCAGTTCTCCTCATCACAGTCTCTCCACCAACCCTCTGCACCTGCAGCAGGCCGCTTTCACTTCACTCAAACTGAAGGAGGTTTTTGTACGGCTCTAAATCACTGTGTGAACACTCCACTACCATGGTAGCCCAGGCAGTAGTAATCTCCAGCATCTTCAGCCTTAACACCACTGATGGTTAAAGTGTAGTGAGAACCAGATCTACTGCCACTGAATCGAGACGGAGTTCCAGTGAAGAGAGATGATGCCCTGTATATAAGAAGTTTAAGAGCCTGTCCAGGTTTCTGAAGGTACCAACTGAGATCATCATCAATATCTGAACTCCCTAAGGCGCTGATGGTCACAGTCCCTTCAAGACTAACAGACTTGGATTTGTCAGCCTGAGTCAGAAAATTGTTGGCAGACGACTCTAAAATAAGAAAGGAAACGTGACCTTAAGAAGAAATGTTAAGTAGCCAACAACAAGAGCAGCCGTTTAAAGTACAATAACAAGAAGAAGACCAAAACAAAAACAGAACTGCACGCAAACATTAAAAGAACAGAAATTGCACAACACAACAAATTCTCCTTAAATGTCAGCTACTTAGTCAAAATCTCTCACCCTGAGTCAGAAAACCCAACATGACAAACAGAGTTATTGGCAACATCATCCTGATGCAGTTTTCAGTGGGAGTGAATAAAAAACAGTTCAGACTCTCTGTGCCATAAGAATTTAAAACTGTGAGGAGCAGTGATGCATGAAAATCATGCAAAACACATTCACGCACACCTGTCCTTGTGAAACAGAAAGAGAGAAATGAGGTGGAGTCAGTAGAGGCGACATCTCCCTGTGGACTGATTAAGAACATGTAGAAACTTTGGACTTTCTGTTCCTCTTCTATGCTGTTTCTGTCTTTGCAAAGTTCCCTAAAGGCCTTTGTTCTCATAAATAGATGCAGACTGTCCTCTTGGATGCCCCTAGGTACAATATCATAGAGGGCCCTCTCCAGAGGTCCAATGGGCAAGAAAACTTGATGATGTGTCCTCTGCTGGGCCTTTAATGTGGAGAAGCCACAATAAGAGAAGCCTTTATGAAACAGTCCTGTTCCTTCCAGTTGGAATTTGAGCTCACAACCTCACAATGTGCTTTAGAAATGAAGTTTGATTGATTGACAACCTTCAGCCAGTGAAACTGCATTTTTACCAGCTGAGCTGACAAAAATCTATGATGTTGAGTGACTCTCACCCAGAGAAGAATCAGACTTTGTCAACATGTGTCAGTGTGAATCTGTGTCAGTCTGTAAACTTTGTCTCTCTGCAGGTTGATGAAGATGAAGTTTCTGCAGCTCCAGTGTGACCTTCTTTATCTGTCAAGTTTGTAATATTTATCAGAGCTGGAGATGGTCCAGTGGTGAAAGACACCAACTGGGGAAGCAGCTACTTCAGCTCAAATTCCACCTGAGTTATGTTCCACAGGTGTGTGTGTTGAATGTGTGTGGTTTCCGTTATCTGCTCCAAAGCAACAAAATCTATAAATTTTAAACCCTGCAATCACAAAAAACGTTCATCGTTGCACGTCCATTTGAACATGTGAATTTCAAAATTTCCAGCATCAACAAAAAGAAAGAACAGAGAACAGGTAAGTCCATGTCAGCCCAGGTGGTTAGCTCACTTAGCAAGAAAACTAGCTTAACAGGCATTTTTGGCTCATTTTTCATCACTTCACATGATCTGCAGTGTTTTAGTCTACAAGCTAGGTAGAGGAGCTGATCGTCTGACCTCCGCCATGCATATCACATATAATATGGTAATTCTGCCTTATTACGGCTTTTTAATGGACCATCTGCAGGCTTTCAGTTACAGTTGGTACATCATTAAGGATTAACAATCCCTAAAAGATAAAAACTTACTAAAATGAACAAAGCCTGATCACTCAAAACCCTGGTTCCTGGAGATAATGAAGCAACAGAATGTGAGAAACTGGAAGAAGTCCCTGCCCCAATCTGAAAATGAAACAAAAAGAGATATTACTTTGAAGAGAATCAGAGATCCCAAGGTTTGTGCTTGGTGAGGTTCCTGTCAACTCTGTCGTGTGTGTGTGTGTGTGTGTGTGTGTGTGTGTGTGTGTGTGTGTGTGTGTGTGTGTGTGTGTGTGCGTGTGTGTGGTTTTTAAAATACTGCTGACAGGAGAAAAAATGCCCCCTCATACACAAAACAAAGTCAACAAACTTGAATTAATAAATGAAACTTGACATACAAACAGTGTTGTGTGCAGAGTTCCTTTTTTGCCAAGTAAAGTTGTGTGAACTAGATGTATGTGTGTGTGTGTGTGTGTGTGTGCGTGTGCTTAATAACTGTCATGTTGATGATTGATACTAATAAAGCTTTCTCTGATGAACAACATGATGCAGTCTCTGGTCTTTTATTTGATGAAGAGTGGTAAGAAATGTAATGGTTTCAAATCTTCTACTGATACTCCTCTCTGTGGGAAATGTAAAGCTTTGGATTAAAAATGTCAATATTATGCTTCTTCTTTAAAAATTTATAATGATAGTGAAATTAGATAGCAGTGAGTGAAAGCAAATAATATATATTTTTTATCATGCAAAGAAACTTTGACAATATTTGATCTTGATTTTTTAGCAAGGCAGAAATCCTGAGTCAAATATGTGATCAAGCAACATTTGTCTCTTTAGCTAAATCTGAATTGAACATGATGTGGTGTCATTAGATGTTTAATAATGTGTTAAATTAAGTGATTAATGTAAATATGTAGTTTGTGCTTGGTGGGGTTACTGTCAGCTCTGTGTTCAGTGGTCTGTGTCAGAGTCTCTTCCTCTTCAGCAGCTGCAGTCGGATCCTGCTGTAACAGCTCAGAGTCTCTGCAGTCTGACTGAGGGAGGTTTTTGTACAACGACAAATCACTGTGTGAACACTCCACCACTGTGAGCACTCTGACAGTAATAAACTGCTGCATCTTCAGCCTTGACTCCACTGATGGTCATTGCAGCGTTCACTCCGTCTCCTCGGCCAGAGAATCTGGAAGAAAATGCACTTGTGGGATTTTTACCCAAGTTGATGACCAACTTCGGAGCTTCTCCAGATTTCTGCTGGTACCAGTGTACATCACTATCTCCATCTGAATACACATGAACTTCTGGGTTGGTTTTACAAGTCAGAGTGACTGCGGATCCAAGAGGAGATGTCACAACTGCAGGTTGAGTCACTGTCACTTGACCACTAGACCCTTAAAAACAAACAAAAAAACTGTACATTAGGTAATAGTAGGATGTAGAATGGTTTTATCCATCACTTACTCTATGTATATGACTGGTGTTTGAAATAATTTCAAAAATAATCCTGACCTGTAAGACAACAGCAGGCCAGCGTCCAGATGAGGATGGTGAGGAGAGTCATGGTGGTTGTGCTTTCTGCTGTGTTGACTGACAGATCTGAGTCCTGCAGTGTTGAACTCCCAGGACTATAAACCTTCTCAGTTCACTGGAGGATCAGCTGACCATGCAAAGCCTCCTCTCTATGGAAATGATTTCTCTGCTCTCAACAGACTGAAGGCAACGGGGGACACTACATCAGGAGGAATACTGCTCGGATTTACACCATCTATGGAGTTGTTATGATGGGAAAAATAGATTAATAGCAGAATTGAGGATTTTAAACATTTTGATCAAATTGTCTCACCCTGGTTGGTATACTCTGTGTATTTCTTCTCCTTAATTTAAATTATACATGTTATGACATTAACAAATACTTTTGAAAGCTTTTCAACATAATGTTGTAGATCAAGATTTCTTTCTTTAAAAATCCTTTTCATTTTTGTTTGTAGTTTTGCAAATTATGAATACTCATTTTGAAATCATATTACAGGGGGAAATTAACTGTTTGTCCCTTGAATATGATAAGTAACAAAAAAATGATTACAAATTATGTTAATTGTTGAAACAATTTCAAGTTGCATGAGTTATTTTAATTTAGTACATTACATAAATGAATACTGTTGTAGTTTTGAGACCAAAGAAGAGAGTTTTCCGTGGATAGAGCTTGTTCTCAGTGCAGGAGGTTTTTGTACGGCCACTTCATGAGTTTGTATCACTGTGGTGGACTTTTGGTGGAGGAACCAAACTCATTATTCACTGTAAGTACCACAGATTTCTCATTAAACCATGAAATATTATAGTAAATTTAGCATTAGAAGGTCATAAAACATGTTGGATATTTGATATCTTTTGCATATTTTTGGATAATTATTAGGCTGGTCTGATATTTAAGTTCATGAAGAACATTGTGCAGAGATTAATATTATTTTAGTATCAAAGATGATGTCATGATAAATTATATGCAGATTTCTTTTATAAGATATTGTTTTCACAACATATGGTTTGGAACGTTTCTGAGCAGTTTCTATAGTTCAGAAAATAGCCTAAAAATGTAGTTCCTAATTTGTATATGTTGTCATTTTTAAACAATTGTTTGGTATGAAACATTATTTATTTGCAGTATTTTTAGTTTACAGTCCGTTAGTTTAAAGTGGTGAAAAGGAAGTGAAACAGACAGATGATAAAGTCTTGAACTGTATACAGATGTTACATTTCTTTCACAAGAAAATCATCTCAGGGATGAGTTATTTACCATCAGACATCATAAAGCTGATGAGAAGATTTCATTTAGTCAACTTTTAGTCAACTTTTCTATTAGCTCTAAACCTATAAATTGATTTAGCATACTGTTATGTAATTCATGTTTATGATGAGTCCCACAGTTGTTTTTTTAAAAGATGAATTGCTTTAAATTTCAAATGACATCAACTTTTACAGTTCTGGGGTGAATCATTTAACAGTTTCAGCCGTACTTGTAGTCCTGTATATTGTTGGATAATTCCTTGTAATATAAAACAGTCTTTTTTAACTACATGTATTTTGCAAAGTAACTATTAACTCAAGCTGTTAGATTAATGTAGTGGAGTAAAAAGTACAATATGTCCATCATAATATAGTGGAGTAGAATTATGAAGTAGAATGAAAAGAGAAGTTAAGTTAAGTTAAGTTCCTCAAATTTGTACAGTACTGTAGTAGACGTACTAAGTTACATTCCACCACAGAGTATCCCTCACACAGCTACTCCCCAGTAGTGTTAACCTCTGTCATGTATCAGAAGTGTCTCATGTTCAGTTGTCTGTCCTTCAGTGGAAGTTAATGTGCTCCTGGTGTGTCTCTGCTGTCCCCTCCAGCTGGCCCCATGGTCAGGCCCTCAGTCTCTCTGCTTCCCCCTTCCTCTGAGCAGCTCTCTGGGGGCTCGGCCACGCTGGCCTGCCTGCTGACTGGCTACTCTCCCCAGGGAGCCGTGGTGAGCTGGGACCTGGACGGTACAGAGGTGACAGAGGGGGTCCTGAGCAGCTCCGAGGAGGAGAAGGGTGGACGCTACAGCAGCAGCAGCACCCTGAGCCTGAGCCAGGAGCGCTGGATGTTAGGAGAGCTGTACTCCTGCAAGGTCCTCCATCATGGCCACAGCCAGACCCAGTCCCTCCACAGGAGCCAGTGTAAGGGCTAGAGGGGCTAGCTGAAGCCCAGGACAGGAGCTCTGTGTGGAGGGGGGGGGGGGAGCAGGAGGAACACACCTGCTGCTCTGATCCATAGGAGTTCTAGTGTTTGTAGAGGAAACTAAAGCTTTGTGTGACAGAGAACAGCACTGCTGTAAAGTGTTGGACAGCAACGTAGAGAGCAATGTGTGTAGCGCAGCAGCTGGATGTGTGTGTGTGTGTGTGTGTGTGTGTATGTGTGTGTGCTTAATAACTGTCATGTTGATGGTTGATGTTGCTGCTAATAAAGCTTTGACTGATGAATAACATGATGAAGTCTTTGGTCTTTTATTTGATGAAGAGTCGTGAGAAATGTAATGGTTTTATGTCTTCAACTGATGGTCCCCTCTGTGCGAAATGAAAAGCTTTGGATTGAGCAATTAAATGTTATTACTTTGTAAAGTTGTCCTGAAATAAGAATTATATAGTGTTCTAAAAAAAAGAAAATAACACATCTTTAATCATGATTTGAATTTCCAAAAGGAGGGTTGAACCCTGAAAGGGGTGTAACGGGTAGGTCATCTGTGTATTGTGCATTGCCAGACTTATCTCCACAACAAGGTAGTGTAGGCTACAATGTTGCTGTGTACGACGATGCTGTGTTAAACTCCAGGAGTTTGCAGTGCCACTGGGGCTTGCGGGTTCCTTTTTGTTGCGGGCATTTTGGTGGAATAAATCTGCTTTTGCTTCGGCACCATTCGTTGTTTGTGTCAGACAGTGTTTGTGCCACGCTGTTTGATACGCTATGATGCAGACATTGAGTGACTGAGTTTCTTTTCGGTAATTAGGACACACCTGTGCACAGCAATTAATTAAATGACACGTTCGCCGTGGAGAGCACAAAGGGGCTGGTTCTCAACAGTCTGATGCTAGTAACTCCTGTTTGACTTATTCTCTTTTAAAGCTTTATTTTTTGGTTCATCCTGACTATTCTGTATTGATGAAGTTAGCAGCTTGGACCTTTATTGGAGAATCAGAAGTGACAATGAAATGCACAAAAGAACCGCAGGTCGGAATCAAACCTGCAGCCCCTGACATCAAGGACAATAACACCACTGACGTCTAAAAGATGTGGAATACTTAACGTTTTTTTTGAAAAGCTAACGCTAAACCTAATTGAAAGTAAATGATGTAGAACATTGTGAGGTCTGACTGAAATTTAATTTTAAACTGAAATTATGAATAAGTATTGAAGACTTACAAATGCTGTGAGAAACATTGATGAAAATGCAGTAATGTGAAAGTAATTGTTTGAAAAATCTCAAATCCATTGCATTGCACTGCTGAAAAACTTGGAAGTTGAAATGTAAAATTGTCAGTTGGAAGCTGAACTGCATTACCTTAATAAGTTAAGAGCTGAAACACATTTCCAGAAAAGCTGGAAGCTAAACTGTAATACTGTCAGGAGTGGAAGTTCAAATAAATTGACTAAAAATGCTGAAAGTATAAAAACTTTGTATTGTTATCCGGAATATTCACTGCATAGAACAACTAAGCATGACCCTAAAGATCTGAGAGGTAAATACATTGCCTGAAAAGAGGGGCGATTGCAGAAAAAATGTCCAGAAAAAAAAAGAAAGGTGCCGACCTGTGCTCTCTTCATTTCTTTTATCAGATATTTGTTTCACAACATATGGTTTGAAACATTTTCCGAGCAACTTTTTATAAGTCAGAAAATAGCTTCAAAATGTAGATCCTAATTTGTTCACATTTAAGCCATTGTTTGGTATGAAACATTATTTATTTGCGGTACTTTTAGTTCACAGTCCATTAGCTTAAAGTGGTGAAAAAGAGGTGAAACAGACAGATGACAAAGTCTTCAACTGTAAACAGATGTATATATTAATATTTATACTGTATACATTTCTTTCACAAAAAAAATCATCTCAGGGATGAGTTATTTACCGTCAGACATCATAAAGCAGATGAGAAGATTTCATTTAATGAACTTTAATTCAACTTTTCTATTTGCACTAAACCTTTAAAAATGATGTAGCATATAGTTATCTAATTCATGTTTATGATGAGTTCCACAATTGTTTTTTTTAAAAGATGAATTGCTTTAAATGTCAAAATGACATCAACCTTTACAGTTTTGTTTCATTAGACCACATAAATAATAATAATAATAATAATACATTTTATTTAACAGCGCCTTTCTAACACTCAAGGACGCTTTACAGACAATAAAA
>NC_048426.1:8681599-8694643 GCF_013103735.1 Etheostoma cragini
ACTTTTTCAAGAATCTTAGAAATAAAGGGAAGATTTGAGATAGGACGAAGATTATTATAGTTGGTTGGATCTGAGCCAACCAACTATAATAATCCCCCCCATTTCCTCCCATGTCCCAGCTCCTCTACCTCTCTGTGATCACAACATCACCAGCAGTGGAACAAGGATCATCAGGAAAATGTACTTGAAAATTGACCTTAAAGAAAAAAGCATGACCCTAGAGATCTGAGCGGTAAATATATTGCCTGAAAAGAAGGGGGCTATTGCAGGAAAAATATGCAGGAAAAAAACGAAAAGTGCTGACCTGTGCTCTCTTCATAGTGCTTACTTCCTGATTGAAGTGTTTACAATTGAGGTGTTTGGCTAGGTTTCACATATAATGGCCAATGAACTCATGTCGTGTCAATTTGAATGGCAGTGTTTTGAAATGGCAAACATATGACTTTTTGTTAAATTGTTGTAACTTATGCAGATTACCGTGTTAAGTGCATTTAAAAAGTGCCATATTAAAATACAAACTGTGTGTAAAACAGAATATGTGTTTAGACTTTTGGAAACTTGAGAAGAGGTTTTGCTCTCTGTGTCAATTTGAATAATTGTGCTGTGCATGTCATTTGTGTGTGTTATCAATTGGAAAAAATACATTTATTTTCACTGTGGTTGATCTAAGATTTCTGCTTGTCTGCCTTTAAATTACTTAAAGGTTTATTGAAGATAAATAACATATTTCACTTCTGGTAATATGAGTTGTGTTGTGCAGAAAACATTTGTTGGTGGCTGTAGCACAGTCCGTAGAGGTGCCAGTTCAACTTCCGGGCGCTGCCATGGTGCCTTTGAGACGGCAACAAACCTCCAACTGCTCCAGGTCCAAGTTACACTGAATTGTGTTACTTTAACTCCAAGATAATTCATATAATAAAAGATGTGGCATTAAAAATTAAAAAATCAATAAACAAAATTGTGGATTATAATGAGTCAGTGCATTTTATGTTTCATTCATAATATATTTACTATAAAAAATATCTATTTGCTGTATCAAACCTGATATTATACCGTACCCGACAGTACAGGAGATGTTGTGTATTTATTACTTTGTGACATTTGAATAGAAAACACTACGTTTTGAGTCTTACATCGTTTGTATCTTTTAAATGTTAAGCAATGATAATTGTAAAAAAAAATTAACAATAATGATAATAGTAATAATAAAAATAATAGCAGTGACTATGGTCCAACAAGAAGGTAGCTTTCCCAGTTTTCTGTTAAAGATTAACTGATAGGAATATAAGTTCAAAACTAGATAGATGTTAGAGCGTCTGTGAGTGTGTGTCAGTTTTATTTAGAGTGATTGTGGTTCTGCTTGATGACTCTTGTGTTGTGTTCACTGGACCAGTTCTCCTCATCACAGTCTCTTCACCAACCCTCTGCACCTGCAGCAGGCCGCTTTCACTTCACTCAAACTGAAGGAGGTTTTTGTACGGCTCTAAATCACTGTGTGAACGAGTAATCACCATGAAGACCCAGACAGTAGTAATCTCCAGCATCTTCAGCCTTAACACCACTGATGGTTAAAGTGTAGTGAGAACCAGATCTACTGCCACTGAATCGAGACGGAGTTCCAGTGAAGAGAGATGATGCTTTGTATATAAGAAGTTTAGGAGCCTGTCCAGGTTTCTGAAGGTACCAACTGAGATCAGCACCAATATCTGAACTCCCTGAGGCGCTGATGGTCACAGTCCCTTCAAGACTAACAGACTTGGATTTGTCAGCCTGAGTCAGAAATTTGTTGGCAGAAGACTCTAAAATAAGAAAAGAAATATGACCTCGAGAATCAGCAGGTGACATTATAATTCATTATACATTAATCAAACCACAACATGAGATAAAAATTCCAAAATCTCTCACCCTGACTCAGAAAACCCAACATGACAAAGAGAGTTATTGGCAACATCATCCTGATGCAGTTTTCAGTGGGAGTGAATAAAAACAGTTCAGATTCTCTGTGCCATAAGAACTTAAAACTGTGAGGAGCAGTGATGCATGAAAATCATGCAAAACACATTCATGCACACCTGTCCTTGTGAAACAGAAAGGGAGAGATGAGGTGGAGTCAGTAGAGGCGACATCTCCCTGTGGACTGATTAAGAACATGTAGAAACTTTGGACTTTCTGTTCCTCTTCTCTGCTGTTTCTGTCTTTGCAAAGTTCCCCAAAGACCTTTGTGCTCATAAATAGATACAGACTGCCCTCTGCTGGCTGGCCAGGTTAAATATCTTCACATAGACATGAGCTTGATTTTGTTTTTGACCTTTAACTCTTTTCAAGATCAAGACTTCAATATGTTAATCCCGGTCCAATTCTTGGAGATAGCTCTGGCAATGTGAGACTACTTCAGCTGTGACACTGCTGGACTCAGGAGGGTCAGGGCTGCCCTGTATATAAACTTTCTATTCTTGATTAGTGCCATCAACACACCCAAGACATTAGTGTGACCTCCAACAGCAGGTAAAAGGTTAAAACTCCTATTAAAACTCCTCTGCAGCTCTGATTCATTTTAGCTGAAATATGAGTCACTTCCTGTTCAGAAAGTAGGTTAAGTGCTTTTTTTTTTGTCCTAAAAGAAGAACAAAACATGTATTACTCTGAGAACATTTGTCCAGTTCAGACTGATTTCCTCCTCTGGTACATTTTGTTAAATTCAGGCTCTAATCTGCGTCGATTGTCTTTATGAAACAGACTGATCCTGGTTCAGTTTGGCTTATTCAAGACAGGCTTTTTACAACACTTTAAGGTAAAACTTTATTTAACAGTCCTCTGGGAGTTTGAAAGAAGGAAAACACAAACAATCCAGGTGGGTTTAGAACTAAAACCTTCAGATTGTGGAGGTTTAGACTTGAGACAAAGGAATCTCTTAATAATATCCGGAACGTTTAAGTCTGCAGGCTGTGACTCTGCAGGTGATACAGGAGCTGATCATACAATATAAAGAAGTAACACACACCATAGGTTGTTTTGAAAGGTAATTAGAATAAATGCAAATGCAAGAAATGCAAGAGAAACTGATTATGTCACCTTCAACTGCATCGTACATATTACAGTAAACCTGCCTTATTAAGGCATGAATCATGATCTGCATAATTTAATTTAATACTGGATATTGATTGCACCTTAATTCAAATGGATTAAGTATTTTTTTAAGTGTAAAATGTACAAAATAACATTGCAGGTATCTACACCTTAATTTGCACCTTGAAGGAACCTGTTTTTTTAAATTAAGATGCTCAATTCTGATTAATCAATGACTAAATTAATGAATTTTGTATAAGAATAGTTTAATTGTTCATGCAGTTAAGGGATTTTTAAAAACCTGCAAAAAGGTTTTTTAGAGAGTTAATCCCATAAAACATATTAAAGATGATCATGTTTGGAAGAAAAGGCAGCTAAAGTTCCCTCTTGGTAGCCCTTATGGTAGATAAAAATTTGATAAATTGTCTGTAGACAAGACAATGGGATTAAGTCAAAAAACAATGCAGTGCCATATGGGCGTGATCTAGACTACATGCTAGAAAACCTTTTTCTGCTGGTGCCCCACCGCATACAGCTGCTATGCCCCTTTTTTCTCTTTACGCCCATGCCCCTCAGACAGAGCTGTCATGTTTAAAAAAATAAACTGAATTCAAACAGAGGGATTGAATGTAACCTAATCTTTAAATCTCCTTGAACTCCAAGGTTAACATTGGCATTAATGTATTATTTGCAGCAGAGTAGCTTACTGCAGTTACATTTAGGCCCGGCCCCTATCAGTTTCCTACTATTAGTCTATTGGTATACATGTATAGACATGAATCTCAAATTCTTAGAGACAACTGTTTTGAGTTGTCTCTAACGGACTTGTGAAGCAAATCGTCAGTTCAAAATCATGTTTATTAGCAACACTTGTACAATTCATGAAACATGAAGCATATCTAACGGTGCTTGCTTATTGTGTAGCTCCCTCCGCAAGTTGACTTCAGTCCACACAGCACCGTTGTGAAATCACCTGCTGCCTTGAACGTTACTCACCGGAGCTCTGTGATTGGTCAGCTGGTGACTGTCAAACTCCTCCCCTAGTGCCACCGCAACTCAGCGGAGTCAGCAGTCTGCCATCCAACGGCGAGTTTTCGGGCAATTCATTAAACCAAGGTTAGTAAAAATAGCCGAATGTTTAATATGAAATACCTCAAACCTCAACACGTATAACAATTTGTTTTGTTTTTTTGTGCGGTTGGTGTCGACCACAGGCACAGGAAAAGCCCGAAAATGAGTCGGTTGAAGGAACGCTTCGTGACTCTGCTCCATGAGAAAAACTTCGTGACAGATCAGTTGGCGACGCTGGAACAGAAAACGGGAGTAAAGAGAGAGTATATCACCTTGGGTATGTTAACGGCTCGGTGAACAGGAAAGATGATAAAGTTCAACTTTCTTCCACGTTTGTGTATACTTTTAAAATGAATTTGCTTAGGGACTCCTTTCAAAAACTAACGTTAGCTAACGTTACATTCTTCATGCTTAGCAAACAAGCCAACGTTAGCTAACCTAGTTTAGCTAATAAGTTGCCACTCAAACTACTACTGGCAGCCGGTTGTGGTCACGTGGGTGCTTGACTTTTTAGTGTGGTATAATTTCCTGTGACACTGTTATCTGGCTCATGTTGTTATCACCCGTCTCATGATGGAATACCAAAGTTCATCCAGCTCATACCTTATGCTACAATACATAACAAGATTCGAGTTTGCATATCTATAATCCTCCTTTGACACACCTATTTCGATATATTTCTGTTGAAATGACCTGTAATATCCCTCTAACAGCTGGTACCAGGGGTATTTTTATCACGTCCTGAAATATCTAGTGCATTGCATAGATGGAAGGAGATTCTAGGGTGACTGGTTTTCCAACCGCAGGCTGCTCTCAGTTAGATTTTAAGAGTTGTGTTTTGACACAGCATGTTGGCAGTTGCCAGGGTACAAGCGGCCGAAATGGGTTTCCTCAGGAGGGTGGCTGGCGTCTCCCTTAGAGATAGGGTGAGAAGCTCAGTCATCCGAGAGGAGCTCGGAGTAGAGCCGCTGCTCCTTCGCGTCGAAAGGAGCCAGTTGAGGTGGTTCGGGCATCTGGTAAGGATGCCTCCTGGGCGCCTCCCTAGGGAGGTGTTCCAGGCACGTCCAGCTGGGAGGAGGCCTCGGGGAAGACCCAGGACTAGGTGGCGAGATTATATCTCCAACCTGGCCTGGGAACGCCTCGGGATCCCCCAGTCGGAGCTGGTTGATGTGGCTCGGGAAAGGGAAGTTTGGGGTCCCCTGCTGGAGCTGCTGCCCCCGCGACCCGATACCGGATAAGCGGTCGAAGATGGATTGGATGGATGGATGGATGGATGTTGGCAGTTTGCACAGTAGAAGTCAACAAAAGCCACACACCTCAAGCTATTTATCTACATTGTGTCTGTGATGCCACAGAATTACAGGAAACATCTTACCTACATTCAAACCCACAGTCCTTACTCCAAGTGTATGCTGATGGTTGATGTTGTCAACATAGATTGAAGCTCACATAATAGCATAATGTATCAGCCTATTTATTTATTAACATAATGAACACAAAAAACAATTTGGTAAGGATTCTATTATATTTGACTACTAAAGAACTGTGACAAAGATTTGCACTAAGCAAGATTGATTGAAAAATCAACAAATAATTTATATCGAGTGGACAACCTATGTAGCCTAGTAAAACAACACTTTCCAAACAAGAGCTGAAAAGGTTAGTTGATAAACAGAAAAGGACCTGGCAACAATTTTGATATTGTATTTATTTTTTGTGTAGGTATATTTTTAAGCAAATAGGCATCCATTCATTCAATTTGTGCCGCTTTAATTGTTTTTTAATTATTGCAATTTGAATATCTTTGGGGTTTACTTGGACTTTGGGAAACCGTGATACAATGTTCTGACACCTAATTCAATAATTAATCAAGAAAAACACTTGGCAAACCAGTTGAAAAGGAAAATAATTCTTTTGTGCCAGCCCTATTCTAAAGTGTACAAAAAATAACATATCAGGACAGGGCTTGGCGTCTGTCCGCTGATTGGTGCGCAACGCCATTACAGACCACCTTACTCTGCTTGGTTCATTCATGAATACCAGAGGATCGCCATCTCACAACAGTCCCATCATTTTGCAGTCGCAGCGACACATCACCCCCACCCTTCTCTCCACCTCCCTTTACTCCTCAAAGCAATATAATCCCAACACACACACCCACACACACTCAAATGCATACGCACACACCAATTTGTGTGGGAAACAAATACTGAAGATTGTATGCAAATATCACCTGACTCACCTCTACCCTGCTATTAGCAGAAGGTAGAACGAGACAGAGCAGCCAAATTAAACCTTGACCTGTCCTATTTACATTACTTTCTTGTTAGTGTCTTTTTGTCAGCTTGTTAATGCACTGTATGTTTGCACAGATAATAGGTTGCATACAACAAATTCTTTCTTGTTGGCTCACAATAATGTTGTACTTTGCCCTGATCCGGGCATGTAAATCAAACAGAGTTACGAAGTTGTGTCCCTTAAACTGTCTTCTGATTAGCTGAGAAACGTCTCCAGTTCCTGCTGACACTTGAAACTCTGAAGTGGGAATACTACAATGCTGACTGGAGTAGAGGTCTCATTTGTACTGCGTATGTAGCCAAACTCACTGAGTACGTGGCCTTTATCTTCATGTCTTTAAAGTCAACTTCAACTCCTAACAATAGGTTTTTGTAATGTTTTGATGCTAAGAGGAACTATTACAGCTGGATTACAACTCCTGCCACTCTAATGAGTGCTTTGAGTCATCACAGGATTACACAACCTTATTTTCAGTTTTTCCACAAGAGGGACATGTGTTTTCATTTAAGGCTGTAAAATCAATAATGGTCACATGGATGCATTGTTCATTTTCCTAGAGCAGTTCAGGAGTTGCTTACTTACAGAGACAGACGGATCCTTCTGTCAGCTTTTTATTATTCCTCATTAACTAAGTACAAACGTCTGTTTATGATTTTCCTATTCAAAGCTTTAATAAGCAGACTGGAGTGTCAGCCGTCTCCCTGGGGTCTCTCATTTCAACCAGTCATCCAGTTTTACCTTAATTAGAGTGTCAGACTAGATATTGCATAGACATTTGCATATTACCGGGACAACAAACAAGTTGTAAAGAGCAGGAAAGGGTTAGAACAGAAAGGTTTTTAGAGCTTTGGTAACTGGTACTGTGTGACTTCATTGCCTCTGGTTGTTGTATTTGATATCAGTTGAGTTTTGCATACATTTGATATAAGGCATTACTGACATCCACAGCTGCTTGAGGTTTAGACGTCATTCCACTTGTCCTGTTGTACCCTTTGCGTGACCACAGAAAAAAAAGCAGCTCCGTGATAAAACGCAAACTTAAAAAAAAGAATTGTCATTGAGTTTTTGTTGACATTATCAGAAAAGTGTAAATACATTGTACTGTACTGCGTTATATTAATGTAAGTGTTTCTAATGGCCCCACTATTTTGATTAAAGAATATAAGAAACCTCTGAGTACAAAACTGTCCAGTACACCATCACTATATCTTCAGTGCTAAGCATATCATTTAGTTAACACCCCTATGTCAGCAAAAGTGGACATTCACTGAGTGTAGGCTATATTGTGCATTATACTTCTGCAAATGAAACTAGGACTGAAACTATTAAGTACAATTAATAGCTCTATTTCAGCTCTAAATAAAACTATTACTTTATGCATTGAAAAAGTTTATACTGTACATTATATGTGGAAAGCCTTGTTTGCATGTAAGGCATCTATTGAGATTGCTTTTTATGTTAGACATACACTGTAATAGTAATACACATTTTAGGTGTTGTCATTTGTGACTGAGGTGTATAGGCCCGGCTGTTTCAAATGGCCGTGTGAGCTTTGCAGTGTATAAAAGTCAACTCTGGCTGGATTTGAATATCATTGTTTAGCTTGTGTTAAGTGCTCCTCCTAATCCTGGTTATATGCTGTCCTGACTTCATGCTAACAGACACACACTCTTAACAACAAATTATTTGTGGCTTGACATTAGACATGTTTGTCAAGTAACTTGATAACGTCTCCCTCCCCTCCCTCCCCTCCCTCTCCCTTTTCTCTTCTTTCTCCCTCTGCAGGTGTTCTGAGTTTGGTTGGGCTGTATCTTCTGTTTGGATATGGAGCCTCACTGCTCTGCAACCTGATTGGCTTTGTCTATCCTGCATATTTCTCGTATGTACACCACACATATATATATATATATATATATATATATATATATATATATATATATATATATATATATATATACACACACACACACACACACACACACACACAAAACATAAAAATTAAATTCCATTGAAACGTAAACTGTCAGTTTATGTATTAAAACATTAATTTTAATAAATATATATTTATATGATTTACTTTTTTAGCAGTAAAATTAAAGGTGTATCTGTAATTATGTCTCTGTCCAGTCAGCCCATACATGCACAATACTAGCACTTGGAATAAAGCAGTTGTCAATTATTAAATCTCATTAGTTACACCTATTCTCTTCCTGCTATGTCATGTCCAAATGTGCCCCTTGAAAAAAGGTCCTTTTTTCCTTTTTATTATTACTAACTGAGACTGGATCTTACTTTTAATAGATACAGAGCACACTGCGTCATACTCTGAAAGCCGCGCCCACGAGGGGGGTGGGGGGCATCTCTGCTCTCCACTGACTTGTATTGCGTGAAGGTGCCTCCTTGTCAATTTCGTCTACTACCAAACAGTAAAATGCCTAACAGCAGCTGTGTGGTGATATTCAGCACAAACAGGGTAAATAACCCATGACTTAAGTTTTTCACATTCTCCGTGCTGATTTCTCACATTTGTACCCACTTTTGTCTTTATAAAAGATCAGTTATGGTTTTTTTTTACATTGTTGGTGGTGAATATCACCACATAGCTGCATTTTAGGCATTTTTCGGTTGTTTCCTAGCAGACAAAATTGACGAGGAGGCACCACCCCTCAATAAAAGTCAATGGAAAGTGGGGAGTTCTTTTCCCCTCCGATGGGTGCGCGACTTACGTATATTCACTCTGTCTCTATGTCTTTACTTAATGGACTACTGACATTAATATTTCTTTTCAACCGTGGTACAAAGTCAGCTCAGTTTTCAATTGTTGGTTGTTATATTTCAGTAAATGATAAAAGACTGATTTAAATAATACATTTGGATTTCGTCAAGTCTATCTCAATAATCACATGCTCATTTGAAAGTCACATTGAAAGTCACTGTAATCATTCATCCTCTCCTTACTGGCCGTAAAGTAATCTTTCTTACTCGTCTTTTTCTAGCACACAATGATGTCTTTGTGTTGCTCTTCCTCAACTGCAGGTCAGTAGGGAAAAAGAGACTTTTGTGCTAAAAAGACTGTAACTTTGGAAAGTACCCACTTGATTTGACTAACTTTGATTACTGAAGCCTCATAATGAGCTTGAGCTGAACTTCTGAATGCATTTTTGCACAAAACCAGGACTGTATTTTTTTAAGTTGTGCTAGAAAAGGGATCACTTTAAAGCCATTTAGGAGAGGTTGAGTGATTACAGGGGCCAATAACTCATTTAATATACAAATGGACATGTGAGTATTGTACTAAGACACAATCGGTAAAGCACTCACATGCCTATACACCTGAAACTATCCATTAAGGAGTTATGTTGAAAATCATGTTGAGTACATTGAATAATCTGTTTATATACTGTCTGTTTATAAAAGGATGTTTATTATGTAAATATGTTTGATTTGTTACTATTTTTATATAATAATTATGTATAACGAATTATATTTCTTTCTATTTCTTATACTTAATGTATATTTTTGAGGAGTTAAAAGAACAAGTAAACACAAAAACAGTAACTTAATTTACAATTGCAAAGCTCCCGTCTGCAGACTTTATGGTGATGATTCACAGTCATTCATCATTAAAGGAACACGCCACTGTTTGTTGAAATAGGGCTTATCACGGTCTCCTCTAGCTGTAGATAGGTGGGCCAACACATTTTTTTGTCTCAGTGCATGCATTGTTTTAGTCCGGTACAACACTGGCTGCACCGCCCATAGTTAGCTTAGCGTAGTGAATGGAATCCTAAGTTTCCGGTTAGCATGGTGTGAGTCAACAAAAAACAACAACCTAATTACTTCTTGTTGTCTGCGTATTCATGAGTACAAATAGAAATGCAGATTAAGACCAGACAATTTCCTAGGCAGATATTAATTTGGGACTATATTGGGTGGAAGCACAGCCAAAGCACTGCTATATGGCGCCGCGATATCACGTAGCAACTCTGTGTGAATACAGGTCTTTTATGGGTCGATCAATCCCGCAAAATAACCATGCGTCATGTTTACAATAATAACTTACTCTTTGGACAGGTGTTTATTGGGTCCATTCAGCGTTTTTCCCAGTTGACTTTATCCCACCAAGAAAAAAAAGTTGAGGATTGCAGGATGCCTCACGTCCTCGGGCTGTTGAGTGATCACAACCTCCTCTTCCTCTCGTTCTATTTCCAAAGCACGCAGCTCCTCTTCTTAAAACTCTGGTTCGTAGAGGTGTGTTTCTGCATCGTGACTGACTGTTAATTCATCCTCTTCGTCTCTCACAAAGTCTGCCATGTTCATCTCCATTCAATGTCTACTGTAGGAATAATTGCCAACTATTCACACAGCTGGGGTGTTTAAGGTGCTACGTGATCTCTGCGCCCATGTAGCAGTGCTTCAGCTGTGCTTCCACCCAATACAGTCCCAAGTTAATACCTGCCTAGGAAATCGTCTAGTCTTAATCTGCATTGCTATATGTACTCGTTATGAATATGCGGGCCACAAGAAGTAATTTGGTTGTTGTTGTTCTGTTGCTCATTCCATGTGTGCATTCCATTCACTACGCTAAGCTAACTAGAGGCGGGCTGCCGGTTTTGCACCGGACTAAAGCAATGCATGCACTGAGACAAAAAATGTGTTGGCCCACCTATTTACAGCTAGGGGAGACCATAATAAGCCCTGTTTTAACAAACTGTGGCGTGTTCCTTTAACATCCCTATTCCTCTGCATTCAGCAGAAGTGTGTATCGCGTCATCCCCATACTATTGGCATACATCAGCATCCTTGAATTAATGCTGGTATACACACAGTTAATCTTTGCAGTATATTGTTTTGACTTCAATCTTTCAACTGAAACCTGTTCTGTCCTTGCAGTATTAAGGCCATTGAGAGCAGTGTGAAGGAGGATGACACACAGTGGCTCACCTACTGGGTTGTTTATGGACTCTTCAGCATCGTTGAGGCCTTTTCTGACATCTTCCTCTTCTGGTTCCCCTTTTACTATATTGGCAAGGTAGGCTGACCTTTTAATTTGAAGTCTGCTTTCACTGTGACAATATGTTGAATCACATGAATACTCATGTCTGGGCGCCTGTACATCGTACCTTGCCTACTGCACACTCTTGTGGACAGTTTGTGTCAATATGAGGAAAGACTTTCAGAGACCAGCTGTGTTGCTGGCCAATACTACACAACTCGTAACAGGGTTTAAATATGCTGTCTGCAAATGGATTTATATTTTTGATCCGCATAAATAAAAAATAAAAAGAAGTCAGTATGCAGACAACTAAAAGTGCTTGTTTTTTTTAAGTGAGCTTTGACATAGACACTAATTTCCCTCAATTTTTTGTAAAAGGAAAATGAACTATTCACAGCTGCAAAGCATAGGAATAAGCTGCGATCGGGGGGTGAGATAGTTCCAGAATCACATTGGAGAACAAAAAGATATGTTTGGGAAGTGTAATTGGCAGTGGAGTTTCAAAGTTACAGTATAAATGGCATCTCCACATGTATGTATTACTTACAGTATGTTGTTAAACTCATAAAGTATATTTATTGTAAAATATGTTCCTGTATACTAACTACTAAATATTTATAGTATATAGTTTTTGGCAGATACTACATACTGGACACAGGTCATATGTAGGATGTAATCGGGACATTTCCCATCAGGAACAGTGGAAGTCATTTCATGTCCCTTTTGACCTAGGAGATGAGTCTGAAGTTGAAGAGGTTGAGTAAAGTAGTAAGTGATGTTCTGAGATAAAGAGACCCCACATATCAGAAAGCCCTGCGTCAACCTTCAAAAAGTCACATCATTGTCTGTTGTTTGGGACTAATTACCATGATGATTATTGCTTTTCTCCATTGAAATGGTTTAGATTCCATGAATAAATGTAATCCTGGAAAATAGGATTAATAAATAAAGCACATTAACATAGGCCTGTTATGTAACACAATACAATAGCCAGCATGTTTGAGACTTAGTAAAACTTGTCATTTAATGCTACGCTTTTGCTTGATTTCAAAATGACATATTTTAGGCCTGCAATTGACCATTACTTAATAAATCTGCCAAGCATTTGTTTAATAATTGATTCATCTGTTGGCCTATGGAATGTCAAATGGTAAATAATAATGATCATAATCTCCTAAAGCCCATGGTGTTGTCATAGTTGATATTCTTTCATCACATAAGATAAAGAACCAGACACAGCAGTATAATAAACAAGATCTGCCGTCTGCTCTCGTCCTCAGTGTTTGTTCCTGGTATGGTGCATGGCTCCGGTGTCGTGGAACGGCTCTGCGGTCTTGTACAGCCGTGTGATCCGGCCATTTTTCTTGAAGCACCAGGCTGCCATGGACAGTGTGGTCAGCGATCTGAGCGCCAAGGCTAAGAACATAACTGAGACTGTGACAAAGGAGGGTGAGATACCCACAGTATACATGCAAGTAGTGCCACATATTATATGTACTGCAGCAACATATTCTCACAGCAGACACATTTCTCCATCGCCTCTATATCTGTGTGTGTGTGTGTGTGTGTGTGTGTGTGTGTGTGTGTGTGTGTGTGTGTGTGTGTGTGTGTGT
>NC_048426.1:8694743-8743197 GCF_013103735.1 Etheostoma cragini
CCCCCCATTACAATTTTATTAATCAACCCCCGTGTCATATGTTGAACTGAAGCTTTACACTTAGCATTTTTGTGCGTCATCAGCAGTTTAATGCCATCGGTACTGCTACGATAATCAGAGAAACTGTGACCTTTCATGTGAACTTTTTTGTTGTAGTGTGAAAGATATTTATTCATAGCAAATATTAGAATTGTACGCCTTCAGGTTTCAGCAACACTGCTGGTGCTTTCAATATTACTGTCCAATTGAGCCATTTGTGCCAGAGAACAGAGGCTGACATCAATACGGTTATAAAAACAGGTTCTCTTCTAATGTTTTCACCAATGGCCTTTTAATCTTAACTGGAACTTTTACATGTCAGTATATCACTGTCTGTTAAATGCCTCACTATGTATGTGCCAAGCAGCATTTAAAGTCTGTTTGAGCTATTGGGAAGGTTCTCGATCTTTAACTTTCTCTGCACGACTTCTGCCACTTGATATGTCTTAATTTATCATCTCACAATGATGGCATAATAAAACTGGACCCTTAATGAACTGAAGAAGCGTCTGGCTTTAAACTTTCAGATTTATTTTCTGTTTTTTTCTGGTTCCTTCTCTCCAAGCAGAGTCATTCCACACTAAGTAGGAAATTGGATTTTATTTCGTCCAAATTACAGTATTCATGCACCGGTGATTACTGTAATAGTTTTTGTTTATAGCAGTGGCAACTCAGGGAAACTGTCTGAATTTTTGATATTCTTGTTTTCTTTATCTGGAGTAATTGTAAATGGTTCAGGGTTCAATTGCAAATGGTTTTCATTACCCTTTTCCAAATTAGAATATATCCAGTAAAAAAATACAGCACATTATTTATTAAACATCTCTTAACAACATATTTGTTTTACAACAAATAACATTTATTTTTGCAGATGTAGCTGGAGATCACTTTAAATTAAACTCAATATTTTTTATTTATTTCGTATGACATGTAAGGCATTGGTCATGAATGTTTTGCCAGGAAAATATTATATCCATGGACAATTTCTGTCCCATCCTTTGACTCCACTTGATCTTTTGATCTGTTATCCTCAAGTACGTTTACCAGCATTCAGACAACCTAACCACTCAGACTTTAATTTGTCTTTAGCTCTCTATTCACGCTTGAGGTGCTCTGAATAGGGAGCCTTTGTGTTGGTGCAGTGGATGTAATGCATGGGAAATGGTAGCTGGAGTCGGTGCGTTGGCCACACACCGCCACGGGGAGAGGAAAGGCACCCGTCTGGAAATGGCTGCTGTGAAGATGCGACTGCTGGGCGTTTGTAATGGATCCCCTCAGCCACCGAAGGCCGACAGGCTATTGATTAAACAGAAATTGGACACCGAAACCAATTATTGTTGTGTTGCTGTGTGGTTTGAACCAACGCCTTGTATTGAGTGTGGGGCCTGTAATGACTTAGAACAGTGAAATAAGAGCTGAAGAGAAGAGGAGAAAGAAGGAAATGAGTCAATGTAAGAGAGCATGTTTTATATGTACACAAACACCTTTCAGCTGAGTTTTTCCTTTATTACAAGATGTTTTTTATGGCAACATCTCTGATGATGAAAATGTTGGTTGTTACTGATTGAATATATCAACTATTAAAGAGATTGACATTTTGTACACACACGACTGGTCCCCAGAGGATAAATCATACGGACTTTTCCACCGCTGTCAGCAGCAGGTTGACATTTTTGTTTTTGTCTTGACAGCTTATGGATGGGTTGCCATGAAGTTTGGAACAGATATTTACGGTGCCCAGATAAAGAATCCTAATGATTTTGAGGATGCTTGACACTTTTAAATGTAGTGCCACCAGGAGGTTAAATTTGTCCCTTTATCCAGTAATTTACAGCAACATCTACTCGATTGGTTGGCACAAGTTTGTTACACAGATATTCATAATTCACAAATGAGGAATCCTACTGACTTTGGTGACTTGTTGTCCTTTTAGTACCATCATCAAACTCCTGCGAAACTAATGACAATCCTGCCTTCTTTGTGTTTAGTGCTATTTGGTTTGGTGTTAGCCTGCTAATTTAAGATTGTGCCTTTGGTTAACACTTTACCTGCATGATAGGGTTGTCATTGTGAACATGTTGATGGCAAATCACCACTGCAGACTCTTAGTTATGTGTCGTCTGGGCACTTTCAGGACTTGTCATACATGTTGGCTTAGAAGTTTAGATTTTATACCATCTATATCTAAATAATGATATAGGAAACTAGTTTGATGGGCCCTAACGGTTACTAATGTCTTCTACTGCTGATAACACACTAAAGCCGGTGCTTTTTATCACAGTATATGCGTGTCCTCTGCAGTTCCCCGGCTCACCGACAGAGGGAGACGAACACTAGGCTGCCTGGAAGGAGACTTGGTGAGTCATACAGTAAGACCGTCACGTACAGACAAACATCTCCAAACATGGCCCGGGTCTGATTCGGAAGTAGGCCGTTATGACCACCAGGCCTAGGCCTCATTACACCTATTTGTGATGTTAAACGAAATGTATGAAATGTTCTCATTCCTGTCGACATGAACTGATATACCATCAGGGCGTGCTTTATACTGGGCTGGTACACTTCCTGGTTTATCGACTCTGTTATCTCTTACCTTCTGTCCACCCTTTCCATGTTGTTTTGCGTCGTTGTGTGTGTATTTATAGTAGGCAAAGCCGACTGTATGCACTACTGTACACCCTAATGAATTACCTATCTCTCTCCATGGTGCTGAAACACAATGAGATCGCTGTCCGTGGTGCTGATCCTGGATCAGACTGAGATGGGATTTCTTTCTTCTTTTTTTGGTTTGAATGCTCTCTAAGCTGATAACCTTACTCATACAACTACCTACAAATCATTTAATCATGTCCACTGTCTCTAGATACCCTTGATTGATTGATACAGTCATAGGCTTGGTTTGATTTATGATCCATGTATTATTTATGCTGAAAAGAAAACTAAATGGACTTGAGGTGCATGTTAGCAAAATAAAAGCGGAATAGTCGAATGCATTTAACCTGATCCAATGAATCCAACAATTTCTCTCACGGAATTTCCCTCAGTCTTTCACGTTGTATTTCACAGTTGCAGCTTTTGGCCAAAGTGAATCTGATGTAAATCTGCATTTGTCCTGAGTACATCTGGTATCTATAGGCTGTGTCTGAAACATCGACAGTGTAATTTGGAAATAAGAATGGGAATCTGCTTAGGTTACATTTTTTTCCGTGAATATAATTTTATCAATTGAGCTACTTTTAATTTGATCTGTTTCTCTGGGACCGTCACTAAATGTACTTTGATATTTTATATTTTATATTACATGATTGTGGCTCCACACATAATTAGAAGAATTACGGTAGCATGCGCAGTGTGTAATTATGATTGCCATTATCTGTCGTTTTCTATAATTTTCCTACTTTTCGAATGATCTTATGGTCAAATTCCCACAGTGGCACCCGTTTAAAATTGTTCATTTTGCTGGCATCCAACCACTGGGAAGAGTATGAACTGAAAGAAAATCCAGTGTGGAAAGAAAAGGGAGAGGGCATAGCACCTCCCACGTCCTAACTGCGAGAGAGAGAGAGAGAGAGAGAGAGAGAGAGAGAGAGAGAGAGAGAGAGAGAGAGAAAGAGAGAGAGGAAGAGGGAGAGAGTCTGCTGTGGTGGTGTTGGAAATCGGACGACATGAGCTCTACATGAACCGAGTAAAATGCTTTAAGACGCTTTCGGCGTTTGTCTTGCATCCGTCTAAACCAAGGACGAGCCTGAAGCGGAGCTGTACTTCACGAGCAGGTATGGAGATGGTGCTCATCCCCACATCTTTACAATAAGGATAGATGTTGGTATTCAGTGGCGTATCCGCGGTCCTTCTGCCTGGCTGTCTGTTGAGCGCACGCGATTCCGGCTGTTAAAAAAAGAAAGAAAATCTTTATTTATCCGGTTGTTGTTGTTGTTGTTGTTGATTTAAATGCAACTCCCGTTTGTGTTTGATAACCTAGGTCGTGTGAAATGTATAGCCTATGCCCGCACAGCCATATTGGCAGTCAGCAGGAGAGGGAGAGAGGACAGAGATATGAGGATTATGATATTGCTTTGAAGAGTAAAGGGAGGTGAGGGGGGGGGGGCGCTGCGACTGCGAAATGATGGGACCGTTGCGAGATGGCGATCCTCTGGTATTTATGAATGAACCAAGCAGAGTAAGGTGTTCTGTAATGGCGTTGCGCACCAATCTGCGGACGGCCGCCAAGCCCTCTCCTGCCACCCCTTCCTGCCTACAGCCGAGACGGAGATGCACGTCACCATGGACTATATACTAATAATGACGCCAGTGTGACGCATAAAGCCCAATTTATGTGGCAAATGTCACGGTTAATCCACCATCTGGATCTGAGTTTCTCCATGTCTCCTCCTCCATGCCTTATTGTGTGTGTGTGTGTGTGTGTGTGTGTGTGTGTGTGTGTGTGCGCGCGCGCGCGCGTGCGTGAGCGCTTGTGTGTGCGTGTGTGAATATGTATGTGACTCAACTTCCTGTATGCATTAAACACTGCCAGTCATGGGTGTGTGTGTGGGTTGCAGGGTTTGAAAGAAAAGAGTGGAGCTGAGGGATGTATGACAGTAAATCATGTGATTAAGCTTTAAAGTGTGTGGTTGGGAGAAGTATAGAGATGAGACTATGTTAAAGAAGGCGTTTGTTTGTTTGTTTGTCGAGGATGGGAGATACGTGGAAGAGTGTGTGTGTGTGTGTGTGTGTGTGTGTGGGGGGGGGAGTGTCAGTGCCTGTCCATTTGTTTGTCTAACTTGAATGGCCACAGTACGGTTGCATAAGAACACTTTATCTGCTCAGACAGGACAAAGAAATGACTCAATACATGGTAACAAAGATCAAAGAAAGAGGAGACGATGCTCGTATGCTGAGGTTTCTGATGACGTTGGAGATGAGTATGGATCCTGATAAAGGATGATGATGATGATTGTAGCGCTTTTATTCACTAGACAACGCCGTGTGAGATAACCAAGGTCCAGATGGCCAGATGTTGTGAATTCTGTTGGGGACGTCCGTCATGTCTCCTCACGTCTTGAGACAAGCTGGACAGCTCCACACACACACAAGTAGCCTCCAATTTTCTGTAATTATCATGTTCCGGTCCATCCAGAGATGGGACCACACGTAGAAAGTTGGCTTTCAGAGAAGTTTCTATGGCTTCAGAGATCGAAAGTAGGGTTATTAGTGGGGTTAGGGTGCAGTTTCTAAGATTTAGCTTGTTATTTTATATAAAATGAATGAATTAACAATGCATGCATATAAGATCTAAGAGTCTACATTTGCAAAAGTCATATAGCAAGAAAAAACTGAGTGGCAAAGTACACATTGGCTCACAGTGAGGCATAAGTAGGCAAGAAGATGAAGAAACACAACTTCAAGGTTTCTGGCTGATAAAATGTTGCAGGGATAACATTTTGAAAAGCTCCCCTTTTCTTAAAAAAAGTAGTTGTTTTGTTGGATGACTGCCACTTGTCAATGAGTGAAAATGTACAAATTTGACCTGGGTTGTTGCACACGTTATGACGCACCTTTATTTAGAAGTTATTGGTGAGCACTTCTTAAGAAGTTTCATTTACTCAGGTTCAGGCGTGTTACATACAGTTCTTTGCTCCAGCTTGTGTTCCTGCCCTTGCATCCTTTTAGTTTATTTAAAGATGGGAACAATTGATGATAATGCTGCGAAGGCCATTGATAAAATATAAAGAAATATATAATAAATCTGACTTGTTGATCTATATACTTAACATTCCATGGGAAGAATGTGTCCACGCTAAATCTTAGTGAGGAGCAGCCCCTCTGTGACATTTTTATAATATTATGTTAACAGTATCCTGAACGCGTGAAAAAAAATGTACCCTCTTCTCGAACTGCGCTTGCCTCCACAATACTTTTTTGAAATTATAGTTAACTGCTGTCTCATGATGTTAAAGTTTGCCTGTTGCTTTGACAGCACAAGTCTAGTCTAGTGCATCATCATCGTTGAGCACTCCTGAACTATATATAACTATATACTGCATAATGTCTGCTTTAATACTAGAACAGATCAATACTAAAGGGTTTTAGTTGATCTCACAGCCTCAGCTTATTTCAAAGGTCTATACAGTCTTCATTATACATGGCATTAGGCAGAATTATCTTGGTCTTGTGCACAACTAATAGAAGGCCAGGATGGCTGTTCTGGTACATTATGCACACTTTGACCTCTGAGTTCCCGTTTTTTATTTGACATTTTGTTCGAATATCAGCACTCTTTTTATGTAAAACACTACAAGCACCTTTTCTCTTTGAATCTGTTTTGAGAAAATATGAGAACTGGGGGGGGGGGAAATCCCAACGTATTTTGTGGTTTGAGATGAAGAAACGTTAATGGTCAGTTTCTTTTAATCCCAGTTGCATCATGGGAACGTCACGAGAAATCTGGAGTGGGATTCCCTTGTTGTCTCCATTTTCCTTGTTGGCAGCCGTGGATCAAGTGGTTTTATAAAAAAGCTGTGCCCGGCTGATCTTGCCTGTAGAAACAGGTGGAGTCTATCCGAAACTACCAACCCTGTCACCATCTGTCACCGCAGGCGGGCTTCTGCAACACACTCCTGCAGTCTGTAATTAGCGCTTCAGTCAGGTTAGTGCCTTCGCCGCTTCTCAGAATAGGATTTCTATAATAAAAAAGTAATACATTATGTAGACTTGAACACAGGCATGATTGCTCTGTCACCAGTGCTGGAAACTGAATTTCTTCACTATTTCTTGGCCCAATTCTGGTGTTAATATCCAGGTGGCTCTTTGGCTCTTTGTTGCGTAGATTGCCAGGCTGAGGCATTAGCAGAGTCTTAAGGAGGGGCCAGACGGAGCAACCCAGGGTTCCACAGGTCAAGCTAATACTTAGTACTAATACACATTTAAAGATTAATTACACGGCCATGTTGCATCCAGTCCTGTGTTAAAACTGCGACATAGAATCAACGTGATTATGGTTGCAGGGTTTGGTTACAGCTTAGGAATCAATCTGCCGTGGGGGGGGGGGGGGGGGGGGGGGGGGGGGGGGGGGGGGGGGGGGCTGTCTTTGCTGCTGACTGCTGGCTGTTTAGTTTAAATAAAGCAGGGGACAGTCTGCCTCTAGCTTGTGAAAAACATTCATCAGTCCTTTCTCTTGTTGCTCCTCTCTGTGGGCAACAACAAGCACTGGTGAAGTGTTTATGGAAAGGCTTTCATTTTGATCACCTCAAGCTCTAGAACTTTTTGGAAGTCTACCAGTGAGCTAAACGCATTGTGGCTTGCCCTGAATAATTTCAAGTAGAATAAAATGCTAATAGGTTGAAGACAAACTGTTTCCTTATACTGTAGATCTGGCATTGTAAGACTATACACGGGTAACATCAGGAATTACAACAATCTATGGGTTTGTTAATACTGTCGAAAACAATTTATTTAAATTTATTGTCCTTAAGATATTCATACAATCAAAACCCTTTTTTGATACCATTTATGGTCTGTATTTTTTTCTGCAACAGCCCTATTAGTGTAAGATTTCTCTATACACTAGATTTAAATTGCCTTCCGATGCACACCAACAGCTTGAGTTTGTCTTCTGTTTTATTTCCTAAAAAAGAAGCCGCCCAAGGAGTGATTGCTGTAGTAATAAAACACATGTGGTGTTGCAAAACAAAGTCATTCTCATCATCCAGGCAAAAACAAGGCTGTATTTAAAGAAAGTATTTTATAAAGCTAGAGAGTAGCAGTTTGTTTAACCTACTGATTTAGTGATGTCAGTCTTATAACAGCAGGCCTCAACATGTCCACTGGGCTTGGATTGGAGAAAGTAGTACATTTAGTCTGAACCCACTGTCATTCTGATAAAAAATGATAAAACATTGGGGTTGTTTTAATTTCTGAAACATCTAAGGCATGCCGAAACCTTTCAAAGCTCACCGGCAAACTTGAAATTTTGTGCTGAGGGGAAAATTCCTAGTGCGTATTCTGTGGATGATAGATGGATGTTCTGCTGCAAAACCTTCTGCTCCAATTCAAATATGATGTTGTGAGTGTCAATATACCGATAAATGTCACCCGTGTTGTTTGTGTGTCTGGCTCTGCTGATGTCAGTGCATGTTGAGTCAATGGGGTGTGCATGTAGTATCAGAGGGCTTCATCTGGAGCTGCATGTAGTCTTATAGGGAGACCGCTGCTAGCTTAAGTCCTGGGAATTGGGTCAATGCAGAGGAGACCAGAAGCACAGAGAACGTTAAGCTCAATGATTAGCTACTTAGACCACAGCGCTGCAATCTCTTGTATAGTCTGTAGGCGCTGACACCCCAACCCGATTATTGGTCTTTATTATTATCATTTATTATTTCTTATTATTGTTGATCTGAAATGAAGTCAGATTCTGCAACTGCATGGCGTACTTCTTGCTTAAAATGTTTTCAGAAAGACGTTTCTGTGAACTATTTTCGTAAAATATGTGATCGTATTCTGAACAAGCCATTATGGCCGGTTTTTGAAATCAAGGAGAAGCCGGACCCACGTGACGTGTTCGTCCAATCAGCTGGCAGTTTTAATTTTTTAGGCAACTATACAGATTAGCACCGCCTGCTAATATGAAGACAATAGGTCTTGCGCACGTGCAGAACGTACACTCAAACTGACGTTTCGATGTTCCAACTGTTGGGTTGATGTGTCAGAGCTTTATGGCACGTGCACCGTGCATGTACGGTGGTGTGTGCTTAATCCTAGTATAGATTGACACTGATGAGAAGCAAACACGCACATAGTCTCACACAGCCTTTAAACATCTCAAGCATATTGTTACACATGTATGTGCTTGCATGTGTATAAACTATACATCACACTTCAACTTAATCATTTGTTGTTTAATGATGTAATACTGGTGGTTGAAGCAAATAGAGAGTATGATTAGATGTTTTAATTTTTATATATTCAATTTTTTAAATGTCGTCCTATTTTCTTAAATTATTTAGTTTAAATTGCTCAAAGGTGGTGAAATTATTGTTATGCTCACATTGGTTGATTATGGTTGATATAAGTGTACAGATGACACTCCTCTGTGGAACATGAATATTTTTTAATCTCTTTGACTGTAGAAATTCTTTAAAACCAAGATTTGTCAAACAAACCCGACTTCTTGATGAGAATTAGATAAGAAGATTGATCCTACTATCATATGTGTCTGTTAAATATAAGGCCGGGGCTAGAAGGCAGTTAGCTTAGCTTAGCTGCTTAGCACTGCTCAAAAGAGTCCACCTACCAACATCTCTGAAGCTCACTAATTAACAAATTACATTCCATTTAAATTTAAGTTTGTGATTTCACAGAGGGTTATGGGAAGACCATTTCTGTTGTTTCGGCCGGTGCAGTCTTTGTGCTAAGCTAAGCTAACCAGCAGAATCTCAGCAAGGTACCTAATAGTGTACTTAACTTAAAAGATGCACTTATATCTAAGTAAAAAAATCAGATTTAATTAATTTAGCTCTCATGGAAAACAGAAGGAATGTTTCCTTTCTTTGCATCATCTCCCTCCAACAGACACAATATCTCTCTCTCTCTCTCTCTCTCTCTCTCTCTCTCTCTCTCTCTCTCTCTCTCTCTCCCTCTCCCCCCCACACACATGCACCACAAAATCTTTTGCTTGACTGCAAAGATTCAAACACATCACACACACAGACACACATGTTCATACACTATCTGACTCTGTGTGCGCCTGTGCGTGTGCCTGTGCACGTGTGTGTGTGTGTTCGTGTGTACACAGCTGTGGCCAGACTATTTCAGAGAACCCCTAGCCGAAAATCAGTGGATCCTGTAAAAAACACATCTCGTCAAATAGCCCCGTATCCACAGCATTCCAGTATCCAGGGCTTGATTAAAACCCTTTCTCCATGAGACACCCTGGGACCGCTTTATGGGTGTCTATTTAATCACGCTCTTGATCTGTTGAATGGCATTGTGTTTGATGTTGGTTAATGCGCCTCCTTTGTGCTGCTGCGTAAGTGGCTCTCTTGAGGGAAATTATGTGCATATTTCCACTAAAGGTGACATTACCTTGCTCGCTCTGTGATATAAACGAACGGAGAAGGCTGCGTTGCGTCTATTTTCTGAGCGAGAGGAGAGGAGGCCTGTTTGGTCTGTGCCAAAGCTATCTGCTAATGGAACTTGGCTGCACTGCCACAGATGCATTTATAGTATACCATTAATTCATTACGGAACTGCAGTACTCTCATTTCAAATAAAACTAGAGAAGAGGAGGGGGGAAAGGGAGAGAGACAGCTTGCGTTTGGGCGGAGTGTCATTAATCTCAGAGGCCTGGTGTCAAGGACAAATCTTGAAGGAATGGAAGTACTGTCTGTGTGTATATCTGTGTGTGTGTCTGTGTGTGCATTTTTAAGTGTATGCGTTTCACTGTGAGGTTGCACCTGTGTGTGCAGTTATAGCTGCTGACAGAGGGAGAGACGCAGCTAATTTTAGTTCAGGTGAAAGACTTAAGGGAGGGGAGGAAGGTTTTGATGAGCAGGATCATTGTCGCGGAGCTAAAATCCCTGTCCAAAAAAACCAAAACAACAGGCACCAAGGTAGGCTGGATGACAGACTGACACAGCCCAGACAGACAAGCCCCATTGATCAAAAACCACAGAGGCCTTAGTTTATTGATCAAACAGCGTGGAGGCCTGGGGAGTGAGAGAGCAGGAGACAGAGGTGGGACAGAAAGAAGAAGCTCTGGGAGCAGATCAAAGGAAAATATTTTCATGATGCATAAATTAAGAGGAAAGAGACACAGAAGGACAATAAAAAGAATGTGTGCAAGCATATTAATATAAAAAGCATGTACGAGCTCCATCACAGATGCATTGGTGTATAAGCTTTAAGACACAGAAATCATACCAATCTATATACTTCATGATATTTGGCTAGTATATTTTGTGATTGCTTCCTTGCAGTATTCAAGCACAACTGTCCAACAATCAGTGCAATAGATACACTGCAGTCTTTGTCATGTGTGGTTCGTTAAAACTTCGGTTTTGTTTTTGTCATATTGGTATTTACGTATTTCTATTTCTAAATATAACACTGTACTCAATTTGGTGAGATCTGGGAACACAGCTACAGTGCTAAAAATAACCCAAACAAGACTAAAGATATCTTGTTTGACCAAATGTATTTGTATTTGTATTGTTTACAGACCAACTAGCTGGTTCTAGTTTGTCCTAAAGGTTTAACACCGTGCAAGGAGGGATTGCTATTGAGATTTCACGTTTAGCTTTACCTAAAAAAAAAAAAAAAGGCCTAGATCATCTGGCTTGTTTTTTTTAAACTTGTTGTTGTTTTTCTGATTATGTGATCGCTCAGGCTTCTTGCCCCCTTTGACTTTGTTGTTGCCATGTTCCCAGATTCTCTGCAATTACTCTAAATTGTAGTAACGTAATTTATTTTTGGGCACCTGAATTACAAAAACAAGAGATCTTTACTAAGTATCATAAGCATCCATTTTGAGTCGTGTTTGTGTTTACATGATATGTCCAATATTCTCTTTTTTGATCCCTGACTCCTAAGAGAAATATTTGTCTGCTAAACGCTCCACCGTGTTCATTAGCTAGTCACTATGGTTGTCTTTTTGTCGTTTGGTGCTGGCAGGTAGTGTGCAGCAGGTTTATCCGAGAGTTTGTGCTGTAAACAGCTGCCTGCTCCTGCCAAAATCAAAACTAATTAACTTAGTGGGCTGGAAATTTAAAACACTGAAACTTGCTATTAAGCTCTGTAAAGCCGAAGACAGTTGCAGATCATCAGGAAACATCTTTCTTGTCACATTTTTTTCACATTGACATTTGGTACATTGTTATAATAAACATTATAGCAGCTTCAAAAGTTCAACCTGATAAATTTGTTTTTGCAATTATCAGTTGGACCGAAATAAGACTAAATGTGTACAGAATCCGAATTAGAATCAGGTTTATTGACGCTTAGAGCAGAGGACACATGCTCATCTGCAAATTAAACTGTGGTTGTGTGTTCAGTTGAAAACACTCTTTATATGTTACCCAGCCTTTCAACTATAGATGGACTGTAAAACTCAAGAGGCTCTCCCTGAATCCCCATTTATTTTGAACTCCTTGACTGATGTTATCTAGAGCCTGGCAATGCAATTACAGAGTCCCTGCCATCAATAGTGGATTCCAGCAGTGCTAGCATGACAGAAATCCACTTATTCCATCTAGTATTGACGTCAATTTACTGTTTCATTACAGCTGAAGCTTAAAGAGCAGCACATGATCACAACTGAATTAATATCTTATCATGGGACCTTAAAGCAAGTTTAGAACCACAGCAGATGAATTATGCAACATATACAATGTGTAATCATGCACAGACGCTCAGCAGACACACAATCACTTACAGAGATAGCAATAGATTAGGTGTGAGGACATTGTTCTGATGCATATGTATGAGTTGCAGCAGGTAATATTGAGAGTGAAGATTTGTAGAGCAGTGGGCAGTGTTGCTGCTGACTGTGAATCCGATTTATTATAACTTTGGACTTCTTTGTTTTCATCTGTATAGTCCTCTCTTTTCAACTAGATAGTGTAAACATGTGTGGTTTTAGTTTGTTTTATGTTTTATTTGTGGCTTTGTTTTCATTCCCATATTTTTGGAAGTGTTTTTTTTACAGGTAGATGGGCACAGCAGGTATTTTACAAAACAAACGATTCATAATTGTTTTTTATGGAAAAAATTAAAAAAAAATATTGATTAATACATGTTGAAGGTATGCCTATTTTTTTGGCCACTGGGGGGCAGTGCAACAATCAGGAAACACAACACTGACACATAACCACACACAACCTTTTTAAGTTGATGTGGCGAACTTATTAGCAGTTGCTTATTTGCAGATCCAGCGGAACACTGTCATTTGTTTGGAGTAGTGTTTTAGGCTCACAGGTGGATGCAAGTCCAATAACCACCCTCATATCAGCTCTGTTTTGGTCTCCATTAACTCTTAGCTTTAACAGCTAAATGCTCCTTTGTGTTCACCGTGTCGTTTGGTGCTGGGCAGGTAGCATGAAGTTGTTTTAATCAGAGCTTTTTCACTTAGAACAGATAACTGCCACTAAAGGAAACAAGGTTATAAGAGCCTTAAGACTCAACCAGTCTGTAACACCAAAACAATGAGCTGAAAGATATTTAAAGGCCCTGTCGCTCCAAAATGTAAGTCGAGTGCAGATTTGAGTTGCACATGCGTCACTTTGCGACGAGTAAAGATTTGGGTTGGGCATGCATCACTTTGCAACAAGTAGTATACAAGATGGTAACGAGAGACTTCTGTAATGTCAATAAAGTAAAAATGAATCTACTTAACAAAGTTTGTTCACTGCTGGCTACAAGTTAGCATCAAACACCACAAGGCTGTCTGTTGAATGGCGTTTTGAGCTAACATTAGCAACCAAACAACCGTAGCTAAAAGGTTTTTGAAATGACTGCAAGCTTAGCTACAAACTTGCAATCAAACGCAACAAAGGCTGGAATGGCATTTTGAGCTATCGTTAGCAATCAAACATAGATAGCTAAACGTTTTTGAAATAATTACAATCTCCTGTTATTGTTTGCAATTAGAAAAGTTTTTTTTTATCATGGATTTCACAAATCTCAGTATAACACGTTATGCCATAAACCGTTGACATCAGAGCATGTGCGACTCAAATCTGCACTCGACTAACATCGGGGAGTGACAGCCCCAGAGAGCTAAATGAAACAGCAGAGTCTGTGATAATTCTGTTCATTTTTTACTAGAAGCAATTTCTTGCACATATGTGTAGTTAGTTGATCCATTGTCAGTATAAAAATATCGTTAAGAGCAGCTTTAATAAGTTTTAGTTTACATATTACATTTAAAGCACTACAGAGAGTCACGGAAGACAATCAGTTGTCAGTCTGGTCAAACATAAATTCAAGATATGTACACATTATCATGTACACATGCAACTTAATGAAATCCAATGCACCAAAACTGCAATATGTACATCTTTTGTGATGCTAACAATTATCTGTTTTTGTGTCGGAGAGGTGATTCAACGTGTTTTTAAGCTGTTGTTTGAAGTTTTGTTGAATTGCATCGGATTGCTTTGTATTATGCATGAGTTCATGTTATTGTTATTGTTTTTCTCCTATGCTGCAAGGACTCTCTGTCTCTTCTAAGGTTTGCTGCAGTTGCTAAAAGTGATTAATGAGGAAAGGCTGGAATGTTTTTTGGGATGAATCTGAGAAAAGGTGACTCTACGAACATTATCGATCAGGGAAATGTCTGCATCAGGTGAAACACTTGGAACCTCTCCAACCTCATCCTCTCTAATTTATACTCTGGCTCATAGTCAGACCACGAGGACAGTTAGAGTGCTTTCACACCGGCTGACCTGAGTTCGAGTCCCTCCAGCGCTTCCATTCCTGTTCCTCCATCTGCTTTGTGATCTGCTCCTTTGCTTAAATTCCTCTTTGCTAAAATAATCCTCTTCTCCCCATTCCTCCAACTGCTCCCTCCCCATGCTTCCACCCTGAACATCCTAGGTGTAATACTGTCTTAAGCCTGAGGGGGGCAGAATGCCGGAGCAGAGCAACGACTATCGTGTGGTGGTGTTCGGGGCAGGGGGAGTGGGGAAGAGCTCCCTGGTCCTGCGCTTTGTGAAGGGCACCTTTAGGGACACCTACATCCCCACAGTGGAGGACACCTACCGCCAGGTGATCAGCTGCGATAAGAGTGTGTGCACCCTCCAGATCACCGACACCACAGGGAGCCATCAGTTCCCGGCCATGCAGCGCCTGTCCATCTCTAAAGGCCATGCCTTCATCCTGGTCTACTCCATCACGAGCAAACAGTCCCTGGAGGAGCTCAAACCCATTTACCAACAGGTGTGTGTGTGTGTATGTGTGTGTGTATCAATTAGATTGATATTAGATATCAATCTAATATCACACTATTTTTGTTGCACAGTTAATGCCTGAAGCGCTTTACAAATAATCATGACATTTAAAATCAAACAAGGATAAACACATTCAATTATAATAATCTTGAGATACACTATTGTTTGTTGAGTGCTGTATTTCCTTGTTTAGGCTTATAGTCTCCTTGAATGCCATTATAAAGGAGATAACAATTGCCACCAATTTTTTTTTTAATTTACAATATATTGTGCACTGACAAGCCAGAACATAAACACACACGTATAAATCTTTCTTTTTTTTTACATGCAGGACATAACCCTTCTTTCCCTCCTCCTTTGCAGGTCTTGGCCATCAAGGGCAATGTAGAGGCCATCCCCATCATGCTTGTGGGCAACAAGAGTGACGAGACCCAGCGGGAGGTGGACACCAAGGATGGGGAAGCCCAGGCCAACCAGTGGAAGTGCGCCTTCATGGAGACGTCGGCCAAGACCAACCACAACGTAACCGAGCTTTTTCAGGAGCTCCTCAACCTGGACAAGAAGAGGAACATGAGCCTCAACATCGATGGCAAGCGCTCAGGGAAGCAGTCCCGCGCCGAGAGACTGAAGGGCAAATGCAGCGTCATGTAACTCCAGGTGAGGAGGAGAGGGGAGCCGGAGGTTGAGAGAGTGTGTGTGTGGGGGGGGGGAATACAGAGAAAGGGAGGAAAAGATGGAAGACGAGAGAGAAAGAGGAAGGGACTCACTAAACGCATCACTGCGAGCAAAACGTCTGGCAAGTAACGGGAATCTCATCATCCACATCCTCCTCTGTATGACTGGTTCGTTCTCAAACACAACTCAGTGTTGACAGTTATTTTGTAAACACTAGAGAATTTCAGTTTGGAGCTTTACATCCATGTGCATTCAGTTAAAGGAAGAGATGAGGGGGACTGACAGAATATCGAGAGGCAAAATTATAAAGAAGAAGTGTGTGTCACAGATGAATAACCGGTGGCCGTCAGCTATAGTCAGAAACAGCGTGGGTGTGGACTTTTCCACGATCAAGACCTTGGACTGGAATAAATCCCACAGACTGCAGCACTCCTCAAAAACTACTGAAGGTTTCTGATCAAAACATACAGTCCACACAGTCCTCTCTTACTTCGTCATCCAAACCCTCCTTCCATGCTCAGCTCACACCCCTCATCATCCCAGCTCATCCCAGCTCCCTCATCCTTTGCCCCATACTTTAACACATATAGAGAAACGTAATGTATGTGTATATGATTCAACGGTAGAAACACTATTTAAAAGACTGAGGTGTCCCTCACGCTAGAAAGCGCAGGACCCATAAAGGGTTGAGACTGCTTGCGTGACATTTACAGCAAAAACATGCGACCAGCTACATCCCAGAGCCGCATATGAGGACCCTGATGTATATGAACATGGGGTATTAAATATATTCTATCTCTAAGTCTACACATGTCCTGCCCAAACTAGTGCATCAGTCAGAGGCATGAAGTGAAGTTTCAAGCAAGCTTCTCCTTATCCTAATCATCCCTCCTGAAAGATAAAAAGGACCTTTTGACATTAATCAACCTATCGTTATGATAAAAACTCATCTGCGAACTCTCCATATGGCCTCATCTGAAGTGCAGAAGCATCCAGCGGCAGGGTATGCACACACGCTACTGATATGACGCAGCAATCCTTTTAAGACTCATCTAGTGTAGAATGACTCTGGATGAAAAATAAGCTGGACTCTCATCAAACATAGGAAACAGAAATACAAGTCTGCCTTGTCTACGAGGACGATACACTCGGATAATCATTGCCAAGCTGGTAAGAGGAAAGGGATAAGTTTTGGTTGTGAAGTCAAGAATGTCAGTTTGCTTTGGCACTTTTCATGTGAAGGTTTCTCTTCTTTTGCCTATTTTTCTTGTTTGTTTGATTTATGACGTGCTTTGAATTCATGTTAATGTAAAAAAAAAAGCCCTCCTTATACAAAAAGCACACTGAGAAAAATAAATACATAAGGGATGGATGTAAAATTGCCCCATGCTAATTAATCAGTGTGACAGGAATCACTAAATTCTGTTTCCTCTTTGGTTGGTTTGGTCACATTACCTCTCATACGCCTGTGTAGGCATCGGTAAACAGGAAACAGAATGGGACACACACACACACACTGTATACACACACAGCATGCGCACAAATGCATTCATGCAAGTGAAAAAAAAAAAAGAGTAACACCGTTGACTGATTACATGAAGAAAAACAGGGCTCACTCAGCCTCAATGCCCTCACATTGCACTTTATATTATAAACACACACCCACGTGCACACACAGAACTGTAATTTCTCATGTTTTTGCGTATGTTAAGTGTCAATGATTTCTGCCTAACAGAATATCCTCCTGGAGCCATTGCATAGCTCCACTGTATGTCCAAAGTGCATGTATAAACCCTTTTTTTGTTTTGCATGCCAGAGCTCTGAATATTGTACACAGTGTACACAGGACAGCCAAAAGCACAATACTTTTTTACCAACATATCTATTTGTACATTTTTTGTTTCTTTTTTTAAAATGTTGTATCCTTTTTTTTGGTCTTCTTTGTACAATGTTTCATCTTTAACATGTTTTCACCAATCCTGAATGTGGAGAAACAAATGGCACCATGATCCCCGGTCTCGATATCCAGTAGATGTAAAGTGTTTTATTTGTCCCGTACATGGCACAGTGAGGTTGTGGTTCTGTTGACCAACAGGGTATCGTGGTAGCCGTGGTTTGCTTTGGTTGTGATAGAAGCGCGTAAATGCGACATAACCCCACAGAATTGTAGATCACATAGGACGAATTAGGAGGGTTAGATTATTCGTCTACTTTTCTCCATCTCTCAGGCGATTTTAACAACAATTTGGGTGGAGGATAATCTGTTTCTGTACTGTTTAACCCAAAGACATAAATGATGCCCCTTTTAACTGTGTGTCCATCTCTCTGGAAGAAGAAAAAAAAGCACAGCAACTGTTTCCGTCTGTCTTTATATGTGCAGCAGAATCAACAACAGGGCACTTTAGGGTGACATTTTACTTGAAGACTTGCTTATTAATCAGCAATGCCTCATTTATAAGCACCATGTAAAATGTCCGTCCTGCATTCTTCAGATCCACGTGAAAAATGATATAACCTGTAGTTATTGTAAATAAAATAGTAGTTGAATGAAATGTTTTTGAGAGCTTCAAGTAAGATGTTACCCATGTAAAGAAAAAATGTCTTTCTGGAAATAAGTCCTTTGTAACCAAGAAATGTTATACAGTAATACAGTAGAAGGCTTGATGTTGCTATATACTGTAATATAAAGCTTAATAATGATGTTCATGATATACTGTATTTGACACATCCACTCTTCAGATCTATCAATCAGATAATACTAAAAATGTGATTATGTAACTTAAGGTTCCACTCCATGGTTGTTCCTTTTTATTTTATTTGGAAAGCTGAATGAATCCGTTGTTATTAATCGTGTTGTACTTTGCACTAATGTGAGGTCCTGTTATACTCAGAAATGTGCATTTTAAAACCTACCCTTTACCTCTTAGATGCCAGGGATTCTCACACATCCTCTTCTTCATTTTGTCATCAGTTCATATTTAAAAAAACAAAAAAAACAAGTTGTATTTGAAATCGTTTGTGTTGGTTTGTTTTAGATGCCAGACGGATGGAGTGATTTCTGTCCTGTCATGTACCTACTTGATGTGTCCTTCTAAAGGTTAAAAAGCTAGAAAAACTAAAGCTGGAAATGATCTGTATAACTGTCAAACAGTTCTAGTCTGATCTGATGTGTGTCTACTGGCAGTGGTGGTGCACAGGCTGCAAAATATGAGCTTGACACATTTGGTTTCTTCATCGCCAGCTTGCGAGCGCATGTTTGTGCAATCTGTTGTTCTGCTGACGTCTACAGGAGACTGTCATTGTGAATGTTCCTGTGTGGAATATAATACAGCAGGAAGGGGAAAACAATTAGACAGTGTGCAAAAGCAGTATGGGCATCATGCTGGAGCGAGAGGCTGTGCCAATAATAGAAATAGTGTAAAAATATGGGGTGCTTACTGTACTGACCAACTAGCCTGCATAAGATTTAAATGTGCTTGCATGTGAGGAGGCGTGCATGGGAAGTGTGTAAGCGTTTGTTGAGTTTCTTGGGCTGTGTGAGTTAAATGCTGGCATGAATCAGGACAGACACCTCTGCCCCTGTCCTCCCATCGCTTGTCTAATCTCATTTATCAATGAAGCATATTTACTTCTGCTGCTGTTTGTGTGTGTGTGTGACTGTGAGTGCATCCATGTATGTGCGCAATCAGCCACCTATTTGCATCTTTTCACTCTGGCTTGCATGGGTGTGTATGTGTGCATGTTTGTGTGCTGTTGTTACCACCTTATGAAATGTCTGTCAGATATTTGAAGCTTTCCTGTGGAGAATGCCTACACATTTCTCCATGAGTCATCCCACAGGCATGGAGGCAAACTAGACAGAGTGCACACCCTTCGCTGTACGCACACTCTCACACAGGCATATTACATTCATACAGGCCACATTCTCTCATTGGCTGTTTTTTCCCCCCGCTCTACTCTGTTGTTCAGGCACCTCTGTCAGCACTACTTCTCCATAAATCATCTGTCCGCCCCCTGAAATCTTGAGTTTCTTTCACATTCATTCCTCCGATTTTTGCGTGTGTGCGTTTGTGAGTCGGTTGCACTTAAACAGACGAAAGGCCGACCCTGCTCACATCTGATTGTAGATAGTTGTAAATAGTGTTCAAAGGACTTAATATTTCAGAGATGAGAGTATGCAGAGGAAGGGATGCTGTGGTGGGAAGGTGCCTTCACCTGCATTTCCTTGTTATAGTCAAAGTGTCCAATTTAAAAATAACACAGCAAAACTAAAAGTTTCCTTCAGTGCTACTTAGTGACTTTATGTCAACTTCATCGGCTGTCATGAAGTTGTTCACACTTTGGGCTTTTTCCAAAGTGTACTACAACTTTCTCAGCAAGAAAAAAAAACAATTGGCTTTGAGGGAGAAAATCTACGGAAGCCCACAGTGACCAATTTTAGATTAATTAAATAAGATGTAAAATAACTAATCACATGACTAAATACAGACTATAGAAAGTAAATGAAATTTAAAAATAATGCAATGGAAGTTTTAAAGTCAGCTCATTATTATAAAATGTAATCCGGTTTCTTTTCTCAAACTGCGATTCATTTTATTTTATTTAGCATTTTTTATTTCTCAATTTCAGAGTTTTTTGTTTCTCCTAATGAACATTCATTTTATAACGCACTTTTCATTACAAAGTCTTTGTCTGTCAATCAAGACAAACACAACCAGTTGTGTGATTGGCTGTCTCCTTAATCACACCTAAGCAGGAGCCAATCACATAACACGATCTAACTTGTCTTTTCACTGGAAAGTGGCTTTATAAAAAGAAACTGGCATTGTGAATTGAACACAAATTTCATAAACATTTGAAAATAAAAATATCTGGAATTTAATACAAATGTCAATAAATTATGCTGTTGTGAAAAGAAGTAGGATCAAATAATATTAAATTACACTAAATTATGTTTTTAAAATATGTGTTGATTGTTTCACAGCTGTAATGCATTTTTTCTTTATGTAATTCATATGATTATTTATTTCAGAATGTCATATTTGTTCATTTAATATTAAACACTTTGGGTCTCCATAGAAATCTACATAAGCAACAATCAAATTTCAATTAGGACCGGGCGAAGTTCACCTCCCCGTGTTTTAGAACTGGTCATGTGGCTTAAGAGCATGTTGTACAGCAGAGGAAGTGTGGTTCACGTGTGTTCTTCCATAGCAGGATGAGAATATGACCCTGTAACACTGAAACAAAGGGCAGTCGTAAAATCTAAATACGCAGAAAGGGTTGTTGTTTTCTAGTCTAACTAAGGTATGTTCCATAAACTCATTCCTACCGACAAGGACAAGTTACAGTCCTGTCGAGTTGAGCTGAAAGGCAGAAGATCTAAAGGAAACCAGTGTTGCTCCAGCTCACCCCTTTACATCTCGTGTGATCACCTCAGATCTTTGAAAGCTGTTTTTTTTTTGCAGACAAGGGGGAGAAAAGTGGGGCATATAGACTTTGTGGGTAATGTAGTTTGGTACTATCCTGTCGCTCTGGCCCTTCATTCCTGCATGGTCCCTATTGGTGTTACAGCCAGCATGAGAACAAGGACACAAACTGTGAATCATCTTTGTATTTTTCAAATAAATTCCTCAGCAGCATTTACGGCTTTGGTTTTGCAAATTCGGATTTATTTCTATTAAGCACTTATTGTTTTTTGTAAATGATTATGTTGCTTTATCTTTTCTTCTGTTGGGACTAATTATGATGTATAGATATTTATTCTAGCAATAGTCTTCCTATTAAGATATACTGTGCTGATGCATCCTCTGAATAACGGAAAATAACACACACAAACACATATATATACATATACATACATATATGTATATTTATATATATATATATATATATATATATATATAGATGATAATAATAATCTAATCTGCAAAATGATTTTCCTAATAAAAATGTGAACTGAGGAGTGTTTCTCATCGTTTTGATTTCTCTCCTCTTGCTTGCCACTGGTGTGTGATGACTCAACCTCACTTGTGCTAATGTTGCTAACAGAGGTTGTTCCACCACTTTGATCCAGACTGAAATATCTCAACAACTGTTTGAGGGATTGCCGGGTAACTTTGTACAGACATGCATGTGCTGTTTAGCATGATCTGCTATCTTTGTGGCCATCACCAGGTTAACATTTTGAATTGTCTAATACTTTTTTATGACCCAATACTTGCAAAACTATTACCACTCTTGCACTTTGTGTTGACTGCTAATTAACAAATGTTGGCATGCTAAGTGGCGAAGGTATTAAGATTTGATTAGCAGATTTACTAAGTAAAAGTAACAATACGTGAAAGTCCTGCATTAGAAGTCAAGTGTCATTCAAGTAAAAGTATTATTAGCAAACTGTAACCAAAGTATAAAAACTAAAAGTAGTCGTTACGCATAATTATACAACAATAGACCTTGCCTATTATACCTGTATTATTGTTATAACCTACATTTACTGATGCATGAGTAAAAATCTACTGTTGTAGTTGGTCATGATTGAGCTCATTTTAACTATACTGTTGAGTAGTTTAATCTTCAACAAGGCATCATGTTTTATAAGCTCATCATGTAGCCTTTTTTATTTGTCAAAGCTTCACCTGCAAAGGACGCTGTAAGCTAATTACAACTGTAAAAAATAAAAAGTTCAATATTCCCCTCTGAATTGTGGAGTAACAGTATGAAATGGATACACTTAAAGTAGGCCTGCCTCCTATTGGTAGGCTACTCGAGAACCGTTCTTGAGTAAACTTAGTTCATTTTTTACCATTGCATGATAACAAGCCATAATAAAATGCCTGTAAGCTGTAGTAAATAGGCATACCTGTTTAGCATCAGCATTTTAATTATGAGTGTGTTTGCATTTAGCCCTAAGCCTCAACACACATACACACACACACACACAAACACATAGAGTGAGGGAGATGCTGGATTCACAGTCTCCCACTCCTTTCCCTCTCACGTCTCTAACATCTGCTTGGGGATGCTGTGCCCAGTGCGGTTGCTATGGAGACAGCGTGACGTTGACAACGGATGTCGCAGGAGAATGTGGTGTGACCCTCACCCTGGTGGAGACAGATGCGTTACGACAGGCAGAGGTCTCCCAGGCTGCTGCTGGGGTGTACAACAACGCAGAAAGACGAAAACTCTTCCCCCTCCGGGCCAGTGTGGCAACCCCTCTACTGGCTCTTAATGAGATCCACTTCATGTCCGCAAACACATAAGTAAACACACACTGCCTACATGTGTGCTTCTACATCTGGGAAAGTCTGTGTGCACACATGGCAGCTCAGAGAGAGGGATAAAAGGGGTGTGTGCGCGTGTAGGTGTGAGCGGGTTTGTGTGTGTGTGTGTGTGTGTGTGTGTGTGTGTGTGTGTGTGTGTGTGTGTGTGTGTGTGTGTGTATGTGTGTGTTGTGAGTGGGTGGGTGGGTGCTACCTCTGTCAGCCTGAGAGCATCTTTTAATCGTGACTCATGGGCTTCCACCGCTCATGTCTCAGAAAATGAAGAGCTGCTGTAATCCACTGTAACCACACTGCCGAGGGGGGGCGGGGGGGCTATAAGGGAATACATAGAGTGAAACAGTAGAAAGAAATAAGACAAATAAAGGAGTGAGAAGGAGAAAGAGAGGGCTTAAAGGTGAGGAAATGGAATGCATATGCATAACTTCACACTCCAGTGAAAATGAGGCCAACGCGGTTCTCCATGTTGGTTATAAATAGCTCTCCCGAGGTTAGATGTAGCTCGAAAAGGGGTTGCCATACAGCCATGAGGAAGATAAGGCTGTGGACGTGTGTTTACCATAGCAGTATCATTTCATTCAGGCTATCTACACTCCCGTCTCTGTCAGTATCACCATGGTTTTATGGCCCCATCCTCCTCATCAGACCTTTGGTCCCCCTTCACCACAGAGCCACCCGTCCACATTCAGCCAATAGTCATGCAGCGGATGCAGCATTTTTAGCTCCGTGTGGAGGAGTGGACTACTGCTCGGTCGAAACGGAGGATGCGTGGGCCTGTCAGGAATTACAGGAGCGGCCCACACCTCCTCGAAGTGGACGGAACTACGGCAGGGTCAATGGCGCCGCCGTGTGGCAGCAACGCGCAGTGGAGTCATGGGGAGAAGAGTCATTTTGACTGTGTGGTATGTAGATCGACGTGGGACACAGGCTACAAGACAGGGGTGGATTGCAGGTTGGGTAAGTAGGGAGCTGGGTCAGGATGCAGAGTTGTGAAATATGAATTATTTTATAGAGAGACATTGCAGCAGAAAAAAAGGGCAGGCCAGTGTAGGCATACTCAATTTAAGCCCCTGCTAGTCCCAACATTACATTGAATGTGGAGAATTGCCTACAAGTATTAGGCACTACAGTCTTTATCTTCATTACCTGTAAAGGAAAACAAAGTAAAATAAATCACTTTAGTTCCCCCAAATTCAGCAAGAAGAAGAGGGTTGTAAAGAGAAACGCAGATTTTAGCAACATGTTTTCTGGGGCATTTATGGTATGATCATGTGTAATATTCAGAAGAATATGACAAGCAATATCTTGGAGACATTTAAAATGGACGCCATAACCAAAATCTGATTACGTATTCAAAATCATGGGCTACTCAAAAGATGATACAGCATTTTTGGAAAAGGGTCATCAAAGGTATTAAAAAAAAAAAAAAACGTTAAAAGTGTCACCACAGATCAGGGATCCAAAAAAAAAGAGGCTTCAAGGGGTTCCAGCAAGATCTTACTCTTCTTAGATCTTTACTTCATTGTCAAATGAAGGCATAGCCTACACTGAAAGCAGAGGAAGACATTTTCTAAAAATCATTTTGAATGGCGCTTTAATTCATGCAAAGGTCTATCTACACGTCAAAATAACCATCCAAACTTATCGGGGCTGCAAAAGTGTTTGCGGGTCCTGATGGGGTACCAGGGTCCCCCAACTAAAAAAATGCCTTCAAATAGTCTACATCAATTGAAAATAAAGCATATCCATTCACTCTCATCTTTTTTAGAAGACGCTATATTTGTGAATGTTTGTGTGGGAGCCCCTGGGTTAAAGGTGCTGTCACCGTATCGGAGAGAGACGGAGAGAGGGAGGGAGGAAGAGGAGGGAGGGGGTATAGAGGAGTGGACAGACACTGGTAGCGAAGGGGGAGGCGTTTGGCTCGGCGAAGACGGGGAGTGAACGAGCAGAGAGGGTGAGAAACCAGCGGATCTGGCCCTTTAAATCACCAATACAGCGCATTCGGAGGTGAGTTTGGAGATATTTGGGTATTTTTCTCCCTGTGTATAATAATTGTAACGTCTTTGCGCCTCTGCAACCCCGGTTCCCGTCACCGAGGGCGGCTGCAGCGGAGAGGGGCTGCATCAGTATCACGAATCCGGTTTTCCCCAGCCCTTTGCCGGCAGAGAGGGTGGGGAGGACCGGGGACAGGGTCAGTGGAAGATTTCCTACAGCTCGCCTGGACTCTGAGGACGCACAAGACACTGGTTCCAAAACCTCTGGATTTCATATGCTGAAGTAGGCCGTGTGTGCCGAACAATTTGCATAATAGCGGAACATAAATGCATGCGCTCCAGTCTTGTGCCCATTGTTGTTGGATGGGTTTATATTGGCTGCAGGAGCCTGCCTCCCTCAAAACGTGTCACCACCCTGCTCCCACGGCTAACGATTAGGGCCTATTTGCAGACCTGAAGCGGTCCAGTCTGGTCTTCACTTGGGAAAATATCTCTGGCTCAGATATGTGCACAAGGTCTTCCTGTGCTTGCGCGCACTGTGCGTATGCGTGTGTGTGTGCGTGTGGGTAGCCATTGGAGAGATAGGACATGCTGTTCTATCCATCAAAATGCCCGCATTGTGTTTTCACACGGCAGAGAAGCAAGCGGGGCCTGTAGCGGAGGACATGGCTCCGTACTGCAGGCCCGATCAGCGTCCAGGAGCCGCTAGGATCAATAAGGATTGATGCATTTTTGCGCGTCTTGAGAGCGGCTCTGTGCTCGCTGGCTGGCTGACCGTGGCCTGTCCAGCTCTGGTGGTGGGTTTGGTCCTGTCCAAGTCAATTGACCATCATACAGCGCCTATATATTTGCTTCTGTGTATCGGCTTAACAAGAAAATGTTTTCTATTTGGAGGCGTATAGGAGAAGAGAGATTTTAATGCGGAGGGGCAGCGATGCTGGTTAAGTGTGCAGCTTCCTTCTCTCAGCACGGAATGCGCCACAGCAGAAAGTTTAGAAAATCAACAGGCTGAAAGAATCAAGGCACTCGGTTTAAAATATCACTGAAGTGTTAAAAAAAAGTGATTCAAGCTGTATATTTCTGAATGGTTACTTCACTGCGAGTTGTCAGTTTGTTGGTTATGCACTTAAGAAAATGTGAAAACATACATTTCTGAACAGCCCAATCATTTGCAATTAGAAGTTCACTTCCAAAACCAGAAAGCAATAGTTTGTGAGAGGTACTTTTACTTCGTTTGATAAACAGCTTTCAAACCAAGTGGATACAAATGCTGTCACCACAGGCCAGTGTGGACTAGGTTTATTATTAGTGTGAGTTGCTGTTGTTCCTATCCACATCTATATTCTTCTGTTGGCTGTCACTGGGATACTCCTCAAACCCTGACAGTGTTTTGAGAAGATAGGTTGTGATGGAAAGGTTGTGCGTCTGTGTGTGTTTACAGTTGTGTTAAACACATCTGCTCGCACTCACCTCCTAATTAGGGAAAAAGATCAGGGCCTCATGTGGTGAACTATTACAATCGAGGTTTACATTTGAGTCAGAGTTGGGTTTAAGCATGTAGCGGACTGTAGACTAGTATTAAGGCAAATTTCCAGAGTGGGTAAAAAAAAAAAACTCAAACAAATGATTCCAATACGATGTCAAGCAATACAAAGGCAGATACCTATTCGTTCTTTTTTACTACAATCATCTTATTTAGGAGAGTGCCATGTGCTAAAATGTATGATGGAAATGCATGTATAGGTCACTCATAAATAAATGTTTGGTACCACTAATTTAACACACATTAGGCATTTCCTTTTACTCTACTCTGTTATTAACTGTTAAAAAAGTAAGCTGTGTGTTAATTATCTGAACTAACTAAGTGTTGATGTTTCCAGAACGTGATCTAACGAGTCACTAACGTTGTCTTTTTGGTAATGAGTATATCGACGCTGGTATTGATGCTCAAATCAAGATAATAGTATCGACACGCCCAGCCCTTATCTCCAGGGAATAAAGGAAGCAATTTCAATGCTGTCAAAAACAAGTTTGCATGTGTGTGAGAGAGAGCAAATATTCAGTAAAGGGACAGAAATGGGGGTGTTTCTCCTCTTATTAAGGGTCTAGTCGGGAGTAGGATTTGGACTCAGGGTTTTGATTAAGATTAGGATTTGGAATAAGGGTTTGGTTTGGAGACACTTAATAAATGTCCTTAGAAGTTGGTCCTATAACAAGAATACAAATGTGTGTGCAGAGACAGAAAGAGAGAGAGAGAGAGAGAGAGAGAGAGAGAGAGAGAGAGAGAGAGAGAGAGAGAGAGAGAGAGAAGTGCATTAGGGTTCACTCCGTCCCACTTCTCTCTTTCTGTCTATCTCTCTCTCTCTCACACACACACACACACACACACACACACACACACACACACACACACACACACACACACACACACAGACAAAAGCCCTAATTACAGACATGAATCTCTGAGCTACTCCATGGTAGGAGTAATTAAAGCAGGAGAGAGGGCAGCAGACAAAGAGACACAGTCGTAACACTCACAGTGTATGGGAGGAGCGAGGTAGGCTACCTGTGCGTTTTGATCATATGCACTAAGGCATGAATACCTGATCCGAGCCAGTCGAATCCCGACGGTACCCGACGGGCGGGTCCTGGTTCGGACAGATATTTAGAAATTATGGTCGGGTTCAAGTCAGGCTCGGTCACATCAGCGCGACAAGGAATTTGTTGTAAAAAGGTGCTGCGGCTCCTTTAAGAGGGCTCAGTGCGTGTGGGTCTGTGTGTATGTGGAAAGTGGGCAGAAGAGAGAAAGGGGAAACAGACGTGTTGTAGATGCGACCGCAGCAGAGTTGGTGGACTGAGTTTAAGGTTTGTAGCCTACACAGTGTGTGTGGTGTCCGAAATAAACCCCAGACTGAAAGCCAAGTGCATTCATTTGCTCACCAGAAACGGGATTTTAACCCCAACGTTATTCATATTATAACGTCAGCCTTGGAGTTAACGAGCCTCCTCTGGTTTTCTGACCACGGATGGAAACGAAGCAATCAGGAAAGGTTAACACAGTGAACATTTTAAATTAAACAGATTATTAATGTGTGCTTGTTTCCCCTAAGCTGTTGTTCCTACTATTGCTTAGTAAAAGGCTTTCCACACAAAAACGTAGCCTGTGCCTACATGTGTCTCTAATGACACATGTAGGCACGTGACACTATTTTATGCCCTGATGCGGAAACGTCTACACTCAGTGCTAAAAATGTGTAAAGGAAAGAAAGTGGAGGTTTTTAAATAAACCTTTGACACCACCGGTATGAAAGGATTCTCTTTTTTGGATCAGCGATGTAGGAATGTCCTACCATCTGATCAATGAAGTTGTATTACTGGTTGGGATGACAGATGTTGTATTATAAATGATAAGGCTGATGATGACAGTTTGGGCTTGAGGCAAATTATAATTGGAACATGAAAACTTGAACTCTCTTCAAAACAAAATGTGGGATAGTTTGAGATTTTTCTAATAGAAGTCAGCAGTTATCCAGATTCACAGTTGCATAGGAGTGGCTGTTTAAATGCAGATGTCCCTGTCATACTAATTACTAAAAGAACAAAAAGCTCCCCATATGGATCCATGGAACACAATTTTAAATGCAGTTTGGAATTTGTGTCATGAAATATTTTTAAAAGCCCAGGTATACAAAACTGCAAATGGAAAAAACTAGAATAACAATTATAACAGATCTGCCTGTCTGTAATCCTTGTAAGCAGCAGCCATCTCACCTGCTCTCCTTTTTTACAGAGTCAAGCCAATGTGAGCTCAGCTGCAGACCACCTCTGTCGTTTTGACTTGGAAACTGTTTTTCTGGCCGTCCCTGCACCGGTCAGATCTCCATCCAGTCCCGTTGGTGTTCAGAGAGAGTCCGGTCTGCCCACCATCAGTCAGGTGATCCTCCATTATCCCTGCTATGCTAAAAGCTTGAAGAATATTTAGCATGGATGACAAACATAGGTCTATTAATCTAAAAAATATTTCTTAAGTTAGTAAATCAAGTTATATAATTGTTATACTGTGCATATCACCTCAATAAACTGTATTTTGATCAAGAGACATATTCATGTTTCCATTCTTTTCAATAATGTTGCACCACCAAGTAGTCACCTCACAGTGGTGCTGTAACCCTGCAACAAAGTGAAGCTGTTGAGGACTTTAAGGGTGATTCAGCTCATAAATCAGAGCAGTACATCATCAGTGTTCATATACAGTATGCAAATGTTCATATACATCATACAGAATACCTTGGTGTGTACTCCACAGTGGTGGAAGAAGTAAAAGAACCAGTATCACAATGTAAAACATATTCCATGACAAATAAAGGTCCAGCAGCACTGTCATTAACAAAATACTAATTACTAAATTAAAGTAGCAAAAAAAATCATTCAATCAAAAAGTATTCATTATGCAGAAAATGGTCCTTCTTAGAGTATATTATTATACATTATATTATTGGATGATTAAGACCGATGCATTAATGTCTAAGCAGCATTTTAATGTGGTACAGTAGTTGGTCAAGTTAAATTAAAACACTTTAATCTGTAGTTTGATCTGCAAAGTAACTGTCAGGTAAATGAAGTTGAGTAAATAATACACTATTTCCCTCTAAAATGTAATTCAGTAGAAGTATAAAGTGGCATAAAATGAAATAATCAAAACTGTATTTTCCGTAAACACAGTAAATGTTGTAGTTGCATGTAATTACACCATCACTATCAACAATCAACAGCTTGACCGACTACAACAACTGTACCTTTTACATGTCATAAAATGCAGTACACACAATATGTTTGCTTTGCTGAAGTTTAAATGTAAATTTCCAAGCCAGACCTCATTTCACCTTAATGTCACCATGATAGTCTTGATAGTCCTGGTTACACACGAGACACAAGTCAAAACAGTTTTAAAAGTATGTCATATGCAAAACTATGTTCCAAAGTCAGATTTTAGTTGCCGGGAGGCACCTTGCCCTTGCTGCATATCGACATGAGGCGGGCTAGCATATTTGATGAGATCATCAATCATTACCTGCATAGCAAACATTTTTTACTCTCTCTCTCATTCAGTTTTCTCCTGAGTTGGTGTATTCTGATGGATCAGTATGTCTACCACTAATAATATCGCCCAGGCCAGGAAACTGGTGGAACAGCTGAGGATTGAGGCAGGGATTGAACGCATTAAGGTAGGACGATACTTAACTGCCGTGTTTGTTGTATGTGTGATCATGTGCAATACCTTCTTCTTGCTCCTCCTGCTTCCTCTCTCATCTACGTCCCTCACAACTCCCTTTCTTATCCACCATTATCTTTTTCTCTACTCCTCTACTTTCAAATCATATTTCTTTCCACTTATTTAAATCCTCTACTTTCTTCTTCTCTCTCGCCTTCCCTCACCTCACCCGCTCTCCTGACAGGTGTCTAAAGCAGCAGCAGACCTGATGAGTTATTGTGAGCAGCACGCTCGTAGCGACCCTCTGCTGGTTGGGGTTCCCACCTCCGAAAACCCTTTCAAGGACAAGAAGCCCTGCATCATCCTATAGCCGCGCTACGCTCCTCCTGCCATCACACACACACACACACACACACACACACTTATATTTACTCATGCACAAACATCATTGCACACATTCAGTACTTCAATTGATCCCCGGACACACACATCACATGCAAACACACACTTCAAGCCAATCTAGCACACACACACACTCCCCAAATAGCCACTCTGGAAAAGCGCCATACCCTGGAGCTGCAGCTAGAGGGCAGGTATCTTGTTCTCTCGGTGGCTGAGATCAGAATATCACTGAGGTGCTTTTGGTAATATTCATATATGCTGGTAAATTAACTACAAGTGTCAGCTTAACTTGAAAAAGAGATTTGGACATTAATAATCAGTAGGAAACCAGGATATTTGTTCCTTGTTTTGTCATGAAATGAGGGGTTGGGTAAAGGATGGACAGCAGTGCCATAGGCAAGGAGTGGGAGGTTGCATGTAGGCAACAGAAATGGGCGGTAGGCGCTCTTGCCGATCATGCCAAACACAACCTGGTTTCCCATTAAAAGCTCAAGAAAAGCTATTTTTTGTGAAAGTTCTAAAAAGGTTTGAGAGATTTTTCCACAAACCTGCCATATGCGAAATTATAGCAGCTTATTTTGGAGCGAGTGGCTAAAGCCTTTGCCTTTATCAGGCTAGCATGTTCCCACCCAAACCTGTATCAACAGACCTTCTCTGCCTGTGGCCTCACTGCAGCCTTTTGGCCAAACCTCCAGCTGTGCCAACCTGTACAGAAAGTCGTCTCTAGATGCTGATCTGCTGTCACCGATTCCACTGCAGTTTATTATGGCTGCTGTTGGTTGAAATCGATGTCTAAGCTGACCTCAGATCTGCACCTACGACGGGAACATTGTGAACTGCTCTACACAGAACTCAAGCTATTAACCCTGGACGTTTACTGCATTTTTCTTAAGGAATACTTGTTTGTGAACTCAATGTACGTTTTGATATTTTGTTGATTACTTAACAGATTAGATAATATTTTACTTTTTTATTATTGTTTTGGTTTGACATATGTGTTGCCCCTGGCTGAGCCCGTTTTTTTCTTCCTGTCTGACGTTAAATGCTAGTCTTAATGAAACGACAGGAGATCTGGTTGTAAGCCAGGGGTAATACCTCACCAGATACGTGCTAGAATCTTAAACAAAGGTTTCTACTGTACATCAAACCTCCCTCTGCTTTACCCTGAGAGAGGGCCAGGTCACAGACTGACCATACCTTAGAATCAGTCTGCAAGGACTGCAAGGCTGGAGGAGTAAACCCCGTCTTTAAAAGTAAGCTGAAAGTAGAAATCAAGCTTTCCATTTTCTACCTTCTCCTCTTATGTTTGATTCTTTTTGATTGGCAGTTTGCTTAAGGTTAAGTGAAGAGATATTTTGCATTGGATAATGCAAAAATCGAGGTGTTTGTTTTGTGTTCTACTACAGTAGAGAAGACGGATACCTCTTGTTTCAATGCATACTAATTATGGCTTTAAATCCGATTATGATTAATATGACCTGGCTTTACCAGTGTTTAAAGTTTCCAGTTTCCCAGTTTGAGCAAAAATCTGGTCAGGGACTTGATCGGTCCCGTCTCCGAGTTTCCACTGTCCTCCTCTCCTCCTCAATGCTCCTCCTCTCTGACAAACCAAACTTGATTGTAAAAGCTCAAGATAAAGTGAGGAAAAAACGAAGTCAAGAGAAACAAACTAAGTGTATAAACTTTCTTTCAGACGTGCAGAAGTGATAAGTTGAAGAGTAGCTGTTTTGAGTTTATTTTTGAGTTTCTTCTTTCTATGGAGTCCATGGAACCTGGTCAGTTGAGTATTACCCTGTACAGTGTTTGTAAGATGCAAAATCTTAACACAGAATCCCTTTCTGTGGATGTTGGATTTTTTTTTAGTACTACTTATTCTGTTCTGTCAGTCACCGTCATGTCTGTCTTCATTCCATCCTCTTTTTCTGTTATTCGTGTTTTAGAGGCTTGTGATAGCAGAGGATGGTTTTAAACACAGATAAAAATACAAACACCTGATACAAACAAAAGCCCTGTTAGGTTTAGGATTGTATCCTTTTAGAGGATGAATCCACATCGGACCTCATTCCTGTGGCAAAAACCAACCTCCTGATCTATACTCTAAAACCAGAGCAGCCATTTTATTCTAAAGTGTTGGTTTTGGTGGGACAGGCAACTAGGACTATACACATGCACATAGCACACACTCTCTCTTGCTGTTCATTTTTAGGTTTGATTGTCACAGGTCAAAGGTTAAAGGATCGGCAGGGTCGGGGACTGAGAGCTGCTTTTGATGATTAATTGCTGAAAGAAGGAAGCTTTGTGCCATCATGTTCACATTTGAGCATTTAGCCGATGCTTTTGTCAAGAGTAATGTAAAGTGAAAGAGCAGGGTGGAGTAATTTGGGCAAGACTTGTGGTTGCTAATGGACTGTCATGAGAGCGGAACCCATTCCTTTTCTGTCTCTTATAACTTGGTCAATATGAGCCATCTGCTGCACTGACTTCTGGGGTTGAGAGGTGAGCACTTTTGTGTGCACACAGTCTGAAAAACCGACACGTTGTAAAAATACCCACATTAAAAAGTAAGTTAGTGGTGTATTTAGTCCTAGAAGTGTTGTTTCCTTTATACAAAATTTAAAGCTTAATTTTTTTGGCTTTAAAGGAAAAGTTTGACATTTTGGGACATGCGCTTATTCACTTACTTGCTGTGAGAAGATTGATACCAATCTCATGTTTAGTGAAAGTGATACGGATCTTTTCATCCTACTCCACAAGAAAGCAAATAAGCGTTTTGTTGAAAATGTAAAGCTATTTCTAAATCAAGGTTTAATTGCTAATTAACATCACTGCTTCTGTACTGCAGGCGATGGTTCCTGGTACAGAGCCCTGGTTCATCTTCCATTTCCCTTTGTTCCGAACAAAGAAAGCAGGCAGTTCCCAAAGTACAGAAAGAGCAGGAGCTGGAGAAAGGCCAGAGAGAGAGAGAGAGAGAGAGCGCTGAGTGTGTGTGTGTGTGCGTGTGTGTGTGTGTGGGGGGGTGCTGGGTGCTAATGTTTGGTGGCTGAAAATTATAATTTGGCAGAGCAGTAGGCAGAGAAGAGAAAATAGAGGTGCATGAGTGTGTGCATTTGTGTGTGTTTATTTGTGAGAGAAGCACAGTGTGTAAGAACACACAGTGCCTCCAGTGCTGTGTAGAGTGTCACATAGTTATGTTACTGCAGCCCTACATTCCAGGTCAGGGTGAGTTTGACCAGAGGTAAGGTCATGAGTCCGAGCAGCATGTATGGTTCTCCACTCCCTCTTTTCATCTCTCAGAAGCTGGTGTGCTCATTCTGGAGAAGAGTAAATAAGGATTCTGTCACAAGCTAAAATAGTTTGGTTGAAGCGTGGGAAGCCATTTTTATTTGATGACCAATAATAACCCCAAACAACCCACAGAGCTGACAAAGAATTTCTTTTTCTGTTTAGCTCTATCTGTGACTGACTTCTACATTATACTAACTGCAGTTTATTTTCACCACTCCATAAAGCCTTCAAGACATTTTGGGAAAAATGCTGATTGATACCTCTTTCAAATGTATCTGATCAAAATGAAGCTAAAGACAGAAAGTAGTTAGCTTAGCTTAGCCCAAAGACTTGAAGCAGGGGGAAACAGCTAGCCCGGCTTTGTCCAAAAGGTTGTTACCTCTAAAGCTCACCAATTAACTGGCTATGTCTCATTGAAATCTTGTCGACTGATCATTGTGAAGTTGCTAGGCAACCAACAGATGTTCCATGTTTCTAGTCTTATGCCAAGCTCACCAGCTACTGACTACAGCGTCATATTGTCAAACAGACAAGAAAGTGGTATCAATCTTCTCATCAAACTGTCAGCAAGTATTGTATTAGTATTTCCTAAAATGTCAAACTAGTCCTTTAAATAAAATAAATCCCTTTATCTAAATCTGTAAAGAAAATTTCAGAGATGGTTTGACCTGATTGAGGTTGAAATGATAGGTGGTCTTTTCATCACAAAAACAAAAACAAAAATAAGGAACAAGCTAAAGAAGTGGCTACAAACAGAAAACTATGTGCAAACTGCAGTGACAGGTAGGAAGTAATTTAGAACTAGGTATCTGGGATACGTTTAATTTCCCCAGAATTTGGACTTATGTAAAATTAAAGCTAAAGTGCGCAACTATTTGACATCAATGGACGTCCGTTACATTCAAGCCATTGCCAAATGAGTTTATACAAAGCTAATTAAGACTATAAGCTCCAGAAAACTCTCTCTGCATTTCTCAGCACGGCCATGTTTACAAAAATGGTGTAGTTCGGTGTAATTTGCACACAGAAGCTTCAGTGATGTGTTTTATGTCACCGCTGAGAAAGGAAAGTAATACAGAAACAATCAGCTTCGGAGAAAATGTGGACATAGAAATTACAAGACAATTACCTCTTCTGAAGATGTTCTTTAATCCTCCGTGTTAGCAAATTCACCGTGGAGGAGGGGTGGGGGTGCGATCACTGAAGGCTTGTATCATGTGAATGTTCCGACAGTGCTGTGGTCAATACTTAGAATCCCTCATGGGGGTAATAGAAACTACGCACCATAGAGGAAATAACTGATTTGTTGTTAATTTTCAGGAAAGGAGAAGCAGTTTATTGTAATTTATTTGCCATGTGCAGCCAAAGGATTACTACTGCAGATTTACACATAAACAACAAAGTATAAAAAAGAAACATAAAACCAGCATGCGTACATATCAGCACGCACACGCATATACACACACTGCTGTTGTCCTGGAGATGTCTGACAGATGCTTTTTTATCATTATTGTTTTTTTAAATCATTCCATAGCTGGTTGGGCTTAAATCAGAGACGGCCCGCCTAAATTGCTGGTTTGGCTGACAGTTTGTTTGATTGGTTGTAAGTTTGCCTTATAGTGGCGTATATTGTTTTATTGCTGGTTTTGGGGTTACCCGATCAACAGAATAAACAGCGTTAAAGTAGAACATGTGGCTCAAGATGGAAATCAACTGGTGTTGTGACACAAATCGAGCCTGGTGAAATTAATTTCAGGTCGGGTGGGGAAAGTTGAAGCTCCTCACTGGTAGACTTTGAAATTCAACCTCACTGAATCGGCTCGGAGCCCTTCCCGAGACTCATCTTTTGTGTTCTGATCTCCTGTGTATGCATACGTATCTTTTTGCCTTGATTGATTATGAAGAAAATATATCTATTTTTTGTAACTGTTCTCTGATGTGCCATAACTCATGTTTTCTTGCACACTGTTAATATTTTGTGGATATTGCTGTTAAAAAGATGATATTGAGAAGTAGATAACATTAATAAAAAGATGATATAACAATACATGCTCTTGAGTCATTTTAATTTTAGCTATGCTACTATGTGCATAGTGTGTGGCAATGTCAGTCTGTCGATTGGTTCCCCTCTTTGGTCCAGACTGAAATATCGAAACAACTATTGGATGCAACGCTGTTTACAACAGACATCCGTGGTTCTTGCTAGCTTGGGAACAAGATGAATTTGCAAGCTCGTGTTTTATTTGCGATTAGGTCTGGTGATGTCAGACTGACTTTGGTGATCCCCGGATTTTTCATGTAGCGCCACCATGAGGTTGACCTTTGCAGTCTAACAACAACTAATTCAATAGCTGTTCAGACAAATGAATTATAGCATAAATGCAAGTTGATGGTCATAACATTTTGTGCACACATTCATGTCCCCCTCAGGATGTATTGTAACAACTTTGCACTCTCCCGTCATAATCTGGTTAAAACATTTTGTTTGTCCAATAATTTGGTTGGTAACCAAATACCTGCAAAAAGGTGGAAATTCCCATCAGCCTCAGCTGTGTTCACTGCTAATAAGCAATTGTTGCATCTGCATGTTAACATTGGCCATATGAGGATTGTAAAACCATGCAATGACAATATAACAGTATATGCCTTTCATTTGGCTTTAATTACATTGAACAACTGATAAGGCATCCATACTGGTTGGGTTTTCTGGCACTTCTGTATTAGTCGGATGTATCTGAATTAATTAATGCTATTTACAAGTTGGAAATGCATAACTGCAATAACTAATACAAGATGATAAACATATGCCTTTGTCTGCAGTTTATTGAATATTTTTCCGTCTTTTGTGCTTTCCGAGTAGGAGCAGCTGGCTATTTCTCACACTGATTGTAAAGATAGGCTACATGATGCCCATGGACACACATGCTCTTGGGCCTGTTGGGGACAAAATGTGCAGGACAAAGATAAAAGCTAATTGCACCAAACAGACAAAACAAAGAGCATGAACAGGTAAAGCCTCCCATTTGAGTCATGTGACAGGAAAGTCATTGTTGCAAATATCTGCCTTTGAAGCACTGCTTCAACAGATACACGCTGCCTCCAAGTTTTAAACCAATCAGAAGTCGGTCCCCACACTAGCCAAACCCACCTTCAGCTGATAGTAAACAAATGGGTGGTCCATGTGCCTGAATGTTCCCTCTCATCTGTTCTGCCTTCAGAGCTATAAACAGACATGTGAGAGCAGAGGGTGGAGTAGGAATAAAAACAGAGTGAATGGAGGGCAGAGGGGAGCAAGAAACACTTGTACTGTGTTGTAGGAACATCTTGCTACCTAATTATGTGGTGAAACCACGCCATGGGTAGGGTTGCACCAAGACGTATTTGTGTATGCCCTTCAGATCTTAGCACCCTGAAACATTAAAAACATGCACTTGCAGGTTTAGCTTAATTATGTCATTTGGAAATTGTACACATTTAAAATGCAAACGGCTTGGGAGAAATGAAGTCATAAGTTTGAGCAGGCAACTTGCTTTTTTCCCGCCCCCTTCTTCTGACGGGACACTGGGTCTGCATCAGCTTGTTTTGCCTGTTTGTTCCAACAAAAGAGTTTCTGTCTCCACCCCAGTTTCACACTGTGATTAGTCTCGCATTGCCAGACCTATTTCCACACCGCTGTGCAAGTGCTGGTGTATGGTTTGGCTACATTGCCTATCTAATCTGTGATAGGGGAAAACACTAGCGAGAGATAGCAAGAAGAAAAGGGAAACACACCAGATGTCAGGCTTTAACCCAGCAATGCACATCTGTTGAGCCACACTCTGACTGACTCAACTACAAGGAAGCTCGCCAGCCAAATTTGTAAGCCCCCATCACCGAAAAAACCTTTACCCCAAGTGTGCATGTTTTCTTTTCCATTACTTCAACCCAAATGTAAACTGTACTTGCATAACTCAGCCATAGTTCTAGTTCCATTGTGCAAACATGGCTTTTGTTTTTAAATCTGAGCATGAGGTTCTTGATAAAGAAGGTAAAACTGATATGAACACAATAATTTATTGACTTAGGTAACAGAGCACAAAACTAGAATAGATACACAAACAAGTGATGCAATCAATACATTAGTGGTGCAAAACTGTTTCTATGAATTTAACAGCATTTAATTGAAAAAGCAGCACTCCTAAAGGCACAAGTGTTGACTGTAGTTTCTCCCGCAGTACATTGAGAATTAACTAACTTTTCCCATCACTTCAGACGGTTCATTATTCTGGTCAGTCTATATACTCCTGACTAAAAACATCATGTTCATTGCCTCCCTTTTCTTTGGTCCTGAAATAAATAAAATCTGTATGACTTCCAGCTTGAACATAATTTCAATTTCAGTTTCCATGGTGACGATTCCTCTGCAGGTTCAGCTGCTCATTCAAGAATGCACACGCTGCCAGTCTTTTCTAAAGAAAACCACAGGTATTGTACAAGCATACCACACATTCACACACACCTTCTCTCCAAGGACTCTCCCATGTCGGAATCCACAGGAATGTTGTACATAGATTCATTAACAACACACAGGTACAATGTGTACAAGCTGGGGTGTGGACATATTTCTTTCCACGCTACTACTCCTGTAATTGATGGTCACGCCCCATAAACATTGTAAGTAGCTAAATAGAAGGTCAGATTTAGTTTTACTGACAATTTACAAACAATGTGGTCTGGATGTGAATCTGCTTTCCTGTCTGTGTCTTTTTGCACAAAGCAGATTTGATAGTACACGGTCTCCACTCTGACTGTTTCGACTAATGGGTCCTTGGTCCCTGCTTGTCATCAGTCAGGATAGCCCGTCCCAGTCCAGTTCAGGCCATCCCTGCATGAGCAACAACGGCTCCTTCAGTTCATCAGTATCCGAACCCCAAAAGCTGCTGTGTTTGTTGGTGTGTTAGGGTCTCAGACCCTTCAGCGGTCCTGCAGGACCAGTTCAGGCACCCACTGGTCAAGGCGTTGACTCTCCCGGCAGTAGGTCCCCACCTCTTGTAGCCTGCAGTGGTCCGCCTGGGGATTCTGGATTGGAAACAAAGACAACATCAAATTCATGTTGAGACTTTAAGGCGAATTTAGTCTGCAGAAATCTAAAACTTAAATCACAGGGAAAAGTTTCATAAAATGTATAGTAATGCTAAGAATATGATGCAACATTTCAGCTAAGTCACTGGATGAACACAATCTGTAATAATAGATTTCCACTTTGGCCTTGCAGTTACATAAGACAGGGCTATTGTGCGGAGTCAACATACCGTCACCAGCATGCAGTGGAGGTCTCTGAGCTCTTCCTGGTTTCTGTTGGCGTTCACAGCACCCAGCAGATTCTTGAGACACTGAATGCCTGAGACTCGCAGGATGGTAATGCCGCTGTCGCAGCAGAAGGACTGTAGCAGGGTAAAGTGGATCTGCAGCGCCACATCATCTGCATCATCTCCATCGTCAGCTGCCAGAAGGCACAGGACCACACTGTCTGGGTCTCTGTGGAGGAAGGGGAAAATTATGAGTTTAAGGAAGACACTTGCACTCACATGTCTGGGATGGAAGTTATTTTGTGAAATGTAAGAGAAGCATTTACAATGCAGGCATTGGCAAACTTTAGAATTTCAACTCACGCGTTAAGAAGTTTAGCTGATTCATAAATGCCGACGGTCAGGCAGTCTTGTTTCTGAGCAGTCACCAGCAACTCCTCCAGAGCCAGACCTACAGACTGCATCCTGAGAGGAGAAAGAACAATTAACTTTCAATATTCTGCAAAAACAAGACAAACTTGAAATAGACCTGCTGCAGTTCTTTATTAAATGGGTCCAATACTGTATTAATCAATTTCCTTAAATGCTGTTATCTAAAGTCAACAAGAAGCCAGATAAAAATACATCAAAAGTTATTATTGTACCCTTATCAGTCCTATCAGTTTCAGGAGTCATGTTTTATGTTGATGATATTGATAAAAAAGATTCCTTGAATATAAGCCTTATATAAATATATAGGCTACTCCATATGTTTGGTCCACAGAGAACACGCATGCATTTTATTGCTTAAAATCTTATAATAGAAAAGTCTTAAAATATAAATGAAGGTATTTTACTTTTTGAAGTCATGTTTAATGCATCAACTTTTAAAGTTGTATGCATATACGTTGGCAAACTTTAGTGGAGTTGAATGTAAATAAAGTAGTCCAGATAAAGTGTTAACTCCAAGCTCACGAAGTGTGATTTTACTGAATCAAACTCAGCAGCTCGGGCAATGCAAGGGTCAAAGGGGGAAGAGTCATTTCTGTCCATCACATGATTTCCATCTACATGGCTCAAACAGCCATAAAACTACAGCCGAATCTGCAGACGAAACGAGCAACAAATCTCACCTGTTCTCGATGGACCCGAAGCTTTCCACTGGAATCATGTTTGCAAGTCAAAAATGAATGAGACGCTTGAAGTAGTGGTGGGAATATTCCCTCTGGAAGTGTGTGCAGGTGAGGAGAGTCAGCAGTGTTTGTTGTTGGCAACGTTGCGTCAAACTCTTTATACCCGGGCTGAGAAGAGGGTGGCACCGAAACTACGCGAGTTTTGCAATTGGCTCGGAAGAAACCCAACGTCTCTCTTTGTCACGAGGACTGCTGGTTTGGTTGGTAAGGGATGTTTTTTACACAATATAAAAGTACATTTGCTCAGTCATCCTGACTCGGTGATTTGCGTGACATTACCGTGCATAATGAAAACATGCGCAGGGTCTATGCCGAAAACACATAGTGATGTGTGTGATTCCAAGGAAATTTGATAACTATCAACTAAACTTTCTTTATATGTTGAGCTGGGTAGATTCAGTTGTGCTGTGCAACAGTCAGCTCCTCGCCTTTTCATAACATCCCAAATTCCCATAACTGCTTAGTGATTATGAGATTATGAATGACATCTGGTGGCTGACTGAGAGAAAGAAAAGTCTAAAACGTTCCCACTGATGTAAAACAGAAAGTAAAACATACAACACAGCCATAGCCTACATGTTTAAGTAAGTCGTCCATTTATTTCCATTTGCGATTCTATATTGACAATAAGAAGAAAAAAAAAGTAGAGTGTAATACTGGATATAGTTGTACATGCATATTTTATCAGAAACATAAGTGCATTAAAATGAAAACAGTGGTAAAAAATAGACAACAACTGAAAGGGTTTTAAGAGTCAAGTCACTTAAATGACAGCAAAAAGTATGAACTATCCTTTAGTTTTCTATTGTTTCAGGATCACTGAAACTCAAAGTTGACAAAAGAATCATGTGGAATCATGTGTTCTGGAGCTCATGAAGCCCTGGTTACTCTGCTGAAGATGAAAATGAAATGTAACAAGAGTCAGGTAATGCAAATTATGAATTATTAGGAGGCTTATCACTTAACACGTAAAACCTGTATGACTCCTTTGTCTTCAGTTGTTATACTGCGGGTAGATTTAACAATTACATCTATATGGATACTCTTTTAAACAGCCATGCATTTCCTTCAATAGCCTATATTTGACTAACTAACTGAACAACTTGAAATTAACTTTGATAAATGCAGAGGTTCTGTTGGTCAAACAATGTGTTTAGTTTGTTTTGATAGATCTGGACGGGTAAGATCATTGGATCTGTAGAGATCAAGCTGCTCAATCGCCAATTGGTCCTCAATGACTTGGTTCTCAAAGAAGCTATCTGCATAGTTCAGCATCTGCTCCACAGCAGTCAAGAGTAGTATGTCAGTGTCTTGGTCCAGCTCCAGCTCCTCGCTATAGTTCTTCACCGGCAGCACACAGGACAAGGGGATGCCCAGAGACTCACCCAACTCCCGGGCCTGCAAGACGGCAAAAGAAAAAGCAATGTACACGGACTAAGTTTTCTATGCCACCACAAAAAAACATGTTTCCACCTCATTGATTACAGTATCGCTATTCCCAATCTGATTTCTTTAGCATCGTAACACGATGACCGTTACCTTCCTCTGGATGTAAACACTGCGATAAACGTTCTTTAAATCTTCTGCCACCAGAGGACAGGCTTCGTCCACTTTAGTCATCAGCAGAATCTGAGGAATTCCTAAATGCGATAAGAAGAAAATTGAGTAGAAGAGACTAGATTCAAATAGAATAGAATATAAAGTGAAAGCTTAGTGACCCCGAGGAAGAAAATATTCATTACAGTAGCAAGAGATATATAATTCAGCATGAGGAAAGGAAAACGTTAGAAGTACCTGTAATACTAGGACTAGTATATAAACATATATAAAATAGAAGAACTGATATACACTGTGAAATGGTAGAACAATTCTGAATGCTGCTGACCCAGCTGGTTGGTCTTTTTCCGGATGCTAGCGAACTTGTCCAGCATTTTTTGGGTGAGGAGCGAGACCTTACAGGTGTCGATCACGTAAACAACACAGTGAATGCTGTCATTCAGAGTTGCTTGCTTCTTAAAGCCAGGAGCGTCTGCCTGGAGAGGAGTGGAGGGACTAAACTGAGGAACAAAAAAGCAGAGGCAGATTCATTTGTTATTTATTACTCAATAAAGCATCCTACATTCTTACACTAAAGCAGTATCATGACCGTGTAGTAATTAGGAGACATTAGGAGACCTGGTAGCGATCTTTAATGTGGCCCTTGTAGATGTTGACTAAGTCCTCACTGTCCAAACCAGCATCAGCGTTCTCCTCCAGCCCCATTGTGTCACACAGGATCAGAGGAACAGCTCCACCACGTTTCCCTGCCTTGAGGGTGTACGTGCGGAACTGCAGAATTGAATGGGACAAACTGTATAAATGGAGCATGTGTGGAATCAGTTTTACATTCATAATATTAGAAGCAGTCAAAAAATGGAAGCCTTCAAATGATCTACAAATTGTTACCACTCTAATTTAGCCTTTTTAATGTTTTCTTTGGCTGTTTTTGTCACAGGTTACAATCTGACTGTCCTGATTAGGTTGCTGCAAACACAAAGGACACATTTCAGCTTTACCATATCTGCAGAGTATCACCAAGAGTAAAACTTGAGCCAGTACCTGAGTGGTCACACTCTTCCCTGCTGTACCAGCAATGGCCTGGCATGTCATGTTGCCTCGAAACACTGAGTTGATGGAGTTGAAGAAGCTGGACTTGCCGGCCCCGACGGGTCCCACCAACAACACCCGGGCTTCACCAACTGTTTTAATATCAGGCTTATAGCTCTGAATAGCCGTCATCAACTGCTGCTTCCTCCTAGAGGGAACACAAAGGACAGATGACATTTACAGTAACAGTTCTTTCTTCTATTCTGGATACTAAAACACTTTCGCCATTTACTTTACTTTTAAATGAGTTCATAGTTGCAAAAGTTGCCAAAGTTTTCTACTTACTCAGCAGTCCACTGTACATTCCTCCAGGGTTTGGCCAGAACATCTCCCAAGCCTGCATATGGAAAATAAATAAAGTGCAACACAATGACTTGTATATTATTCTAAAATTTAAAATTAATTTACAACAGTCCACACCAAGTATGTACTTTAAAGATTGTCTGAAAGTATGTGGTAAGAACAAACCTTCAACTCGAAACACTTCAAACTCCGTCAGTGCCAAGTCTTCTCCATGCATTGCTGCAGCCTGAAAGGTGAAGTTTGTCCCTGGGTTGGACTGGATCTCAGGTTTGTCCTCATGCAGGAACACCAAAGCACCATAATTCGGACCAGTGGCCCCATCTGTAAAAGCAGACTGTCCGCTGATACCCGCCACCCTCAGGGGTTTATCTTCCCCTGCGCTGATGCTGTAGAGGAAGGCCTCCTCGTCCCGGACACCCTCTCCGCTCTGGGTGTAGTCTTTTGAGGTGTAGGCCCCGAAGATGAACCCAGCAGCATTGTAGGCGACAATGACAGTGGGCCCCTGTTTGTCACAGCGGTTGTGGAAAGCAGCAGCAGTGTAGCCGTGGACGCTGGCTTTGTAGAGCAGGTGGAGTCTGACATGACCGAGGACAGAGAGCAGCTTCTTCTGCTCATCTATAGACAAGATGGATGTGACCACAGACATGACTGAGGTGGACTGTCCAAACACACCTGAGGACACAGAACCATGATTAAATGTTATGGTAGAATTCTCTAATAAGGCATACTCTTACTAAAAATTTGAAATATTATAACTAAGTATAGTGTGAAATGTCCAAAATCACATGCTAATACATGTCAAAGGTGTTGAAATTTGTTTCAAATGTTTTACTTTCATTAGTGGATCAAAGTACCAATACAACAAATGAAAATTAAAAATAAATTCAATTATACACAAGTAAAAGTTCTGGATTAAAAATGTTACTTCCATGCAGATGTATTATAAGCAAAATGTACCCAAACTATCTCCAGAAAAATGCCCCATGCATGTTAGCCTATATATGAGATTGCAAGATTGTAATACTATAATGCCTATGTATATAATAATTAGATGTGTAAGCATTTAAGTATTGGTAGTGCTGGTTGAGTTGTAGCTAGTTTTAGCTTTTTATATAGGACTTTAGGTAAGCGGTTGGACAACCTTCAAATAGTCACAAAATCAATCTAAAGGGTTGTGAGATTACAAGGGTAGGGAATAAAAAGTGTCAACTATTATCAATGTATTTCATGTGAATTTAATGTAGTAAAAATTATAATAATTTCCTCTGTGGAGTAGAAGTATAAAGTATCCTAAAATAGAAATGGGTAAAGCAAAAAGTGGATTTAAGTTAAGTATTTGAGTAAATGTACTCAGTTTATTTTCACCACTGCTTACATGTGAAATATCTGAATATCAGATTTATTGTAATGTGATTTTTCACATTCAAGATTGTGTTTTACAGGTGATAAATTACTATTATATGCTTTATTTTCTATGGGTTACAACGTGTATTTAAATTGTACATAATGATGTTCTACTTTAGAGCTGCTTCATGGAGCAGTAATCAACCATGGTGGGTTGCCAGGTTCATTTAAACAACAACAACAACAACAACAACAACAACAACAACAACTTTAGGCTACAATATAATCGCTGAAGCTTAACATTTTGTCTCTTTAGCTAGTCTTATAGCGTTTTTCCACTGCTGGTAACAGCTTGCCTTGGCTCGCCTTGGCTCGCCTCGGCCCGCCTCGGCCCATTATGCTTCCGTTTTCCATTGCAGAGCCTCAGTGTGGCTGGTCACTATAGCAACGCGTGATGACGTAATTTTCAGCGCGGCTCACAACAGCACGTCGGCTACCTGCCGCAGCCAGAAGAAATGTTTTGTTTCAAAAGAACTGAAGGAAGCAACGAAAATCACCGCTAAAAAAAAACAGGAGTTTGGGAATACCGACGGAGTTCAGACGTTGACATGACTGTTGTTCACCGACACAAAAGGGTAAGTTAAGTTTCCTGGTAACGTTAGCTAACATTTGCATGTGTTCAGTCAGTATTTACTATACGCTATATAAAGTACATGAACTTTAGCAACCATGATTACACACCAACATGTTTGCTGTGTACTGTGTGTGTTTCAGAGCATTCACGCTTTGCAAAACCGCCGCCGCAGACCGTCTGGTGTGTGACGTCCGACCGGTGAAATCTCTGGCTCTGACCTACTGGGCTTCGTATAATCTTTATGAGAGTCACGGACAGGCTTATGACAACGACTGGGATGCATCTGGGCCAGCAGAGCCGGGGGGAAACTGTCACGGGGTGCAGAGGAAGAAGACCGGGACGTTTGGGAGGGTTTGATGCACTACTTGAAAAGCTAAATAAAAACTTTTGTTATATATATATATATATTTTGTCTTGTTTTTTAAAGTAACAGTGTGCAATATTGGAAACGACATTAAGCCGCTAGTAGCCCGAACCGTTGAAAAGTGAGAATAGTGCAGAAAGTGGATAATCTGTCGGTGTCCGGCTAGATTTGTTTTAAATGTCTCGTTTGTTCTGGAAACACACTCCACATTCTTGTTTGCTAAAAACGCAGTGATAAGTGACGACCAACCAGCAGTCTGCAGGTTTCCACGTCACCTTTTGGGCTCGCCTCGGCTCGCTTGGAACCTCGACTGAGGTAGTACTAAAAAAGAGAAGCCCCTGACTGCAGACCCGCAGACACGTTGAGGGGCGGGGTTAAACGTTTAACCCCGCCCCTCAACGTTTAACCGGGACCACTCTCCAGCATTTGACCCTGTCATTTCATCGCAATATCAGAGTGAATTTAGCGGTATGCACCTACGCTTTGGACAGCCCTCTTTAATCAATAAACAATGGAAGTAAGTGTGACTTTTATAGTATATATATATACTATAAAATGTATATGTATATGTATATATATAAAAAGCTGGTTATGGCTATTTTAATGTTTCTGCACAAATTGAGGAGGCTGAGGTTCGGATTGGATGGCTAGCTCCCTTCTTTAACAGTCTATGCTAGCTCCAAGTAATCTGAAAGTGTGGAAATTATGTCCATTGAAGGACAAAGTTACAGTTGTTGTGTGCATGGACGGTATCTGAATCATCTGCAACCAGGAGATAAAGGAGAGCTCAGATCCACAACACCTAGCACATCTTTGTCTCTGCCACCCCAGGACTAGCGCGGCTAGCGCGACCAGTGCAGGTGCTAGTGCCACAACTGGCGTGTGGATGATAGCCTGTAGATCTGTCTTCAGTGTCCAAATACGGAGATGGTGGTGCAAAGTTCTCCTGGAAAACTTTCCTATGATGTAAGTGTCTATAAAATTATCAAGGCTTCACATTATATTTTAACATCAACTGTCTCAATGATAATTATATTACATGTGTTGTATAATGCATGGATATCATTGACTCACATAGCTCTTAAGAGGAGATGGCCAAAAACAGGAAAAGATGACGTGAACATCAATATTTCATTAACATTTGTACTGTTTGCCTGCTAGTTTGTTGCCATCCCGGCCGCTGTCAGACTCTACTACACCTGCACTACCTGATAGTGTTTATTTGTTTATTTAATTTTCTCCACACACTCTCTGTATATCTTTATTATCTGTATTTATAGTTTTTTCCATTACAAGTACTCACTTTTTCAATATTATTTATGGTCACAGGTAAATATAATTTATATTATGTCTACCTACTTTTGCTTTAATAATGCAATTACATATTCAGTTTAATGCAATATTGATTCTTGTACTATGGCAACCGCACTTTACAATACCTTCATTTGACCCCACTTTACTCTCTGTTGTTTGCCTGTTTTTCTTGTGTTTACTGTTTGTTTGTTTTGCTTTTTTGCTGCAGTAACAATGACATTTTCCCACTGTGGGATGAATAAAGTATCTAATCTAATTATTGTTGTTGTTATTATGGTTGTGTATATGTTATTAAACTTATTTTCATAATTATTGGTGTTATTATATATATATATATATATATATATATATATACACATATTATATACATTATATAATATATATGATATATATTATTGTCTCATGATAGTTTGATTTTGATAAAATTAAGAAAGTATCACGTTGCAATTGATTATGATAAATACACATTCAAATATTCAACTTTTATATCATTTAATGCATTATTGAAGTATTTAATGTTTTGTGAAATGTGTCAATATTGTATTTCATAATTAGTAAAACCAAAGATTAAGTTCATTATGTTTAAATCGCTGCATTTCGCCACATCCATTAAGGTTTCTAGTCCCACATTATATTAAATGAGTTGGGTAGTGGACGGTTGGAGACTAGGCGGAGTTAAACGTTTGACCCCGCCCCTCAGCGTTTAACCCCGCCCCTCAATGTGTCTGCGGGTCTGCAGTCAGGGGTACATGCTAAAAACAGTACCTGGTAGCAGCTGCGTGAAGCTGACACCCCACCCACGTCAAAAAATTCAGCAAATAGTCTGAATGGTTAGTGCTCCGTTTGTGCAGGTTTGTGCCGTTAAAATTTTCGTTTGTGCAGTTTTGGTTTCTGAGATATTAAAAATTATTTTTTAGCTTCATCTAGAGTTCACCATCCCCCCATATTGCTCCAAAACAAACCAAAGTGGGCTAGTTTGTTAGTGCTCCGTTTGTGCAGGTTTGTGCAGTTGAAATTTTCGTTTGTGCAGCTTTCGTCTTTGAGATATTAAAAGTTATAATTTTGCCCGATGACGTCACCATCCCCCCATATCGCTCCAAAACAAACCAAAGTGGGCTAGTTCGTTAGTGCTCCGTTTGTGCACGTTTGTGCAGTTAAACCTGTCGTTTGTGCAGCTTTTGTTTTTGAGATATTAAAAGTTATAATTTTGGCCGATGACGTCACCGTCACCCTATCATGTTCCAAAACCAACCAAAGTGGGCTAGTTCTTTTAATTCTTCAGATTTTCAGCTGTTGTACAATGTGCATCTTTTGTTTTGAACTTCAATAAAGACTTAGAACAAGAAAAAATGTGTTCTCATTTCAAGTAATGTTTCAAGATAGCAATGTTTTCTCACAAACGTAGCGTTCTCTCCACAATAATTGAATCCTGCTATTAAAGGACATGCAGCCCTGACCCTAACGTAATGTGTATAACCTGTTCAACTGTGCTGTGCTTTGATTTCGGAGGTGGTCTGAACAATTATATTTACATTGTTGACGTACTGTCTGCTGATTATGCAG
>NC_048426.1:8743297-8789885 GCF_013103735.1 Etheostoma cragini
AAACTTGTTTTTGAGTTCTACCTGCCTGCCCTGCCTCTGCTTTTGGGTCCTCCTCCTAGTATGTCCCATAACACCAACTAAGCCTATATCTTTGACATAGACTGAATACAGGAAAGTACTTGAAAGCAACACTTAGTAAAAGTACAAGTATCTTCACAGTGACTTTGGTAGAACTTAAATTCTCCTTTTAGAATAGTACTTGAGTAAAAGTATCTGAAATGTGCCTACTTAAGTATCAAAAGTAATTGTTTGATATTAAATTTACTTAAGTATTAGAAGTAGGAGTAAAAAAAACTTATGAATTGTATGGCCAAAGCGTTATCTTCATCACCACTGTGTTAGGGGTGATCATGATCTGTTGGCAGAGGAGCCTGCACCAGGTGCTTCCATGGCACTATCAATCATTATGCTTCCTCTTCTTCTTTAGTTTAATCATTTTTTTGTCACTTGGCAAAACACAGGCATTAGGTTTCAAACTGGAATGGAGGGTAAATTATCTTGGCAATTTAGGAGCAATGATTTGCTAAACCTCCCTTTTTTCCGGTGTAACAAATTTCTTCTTATTTTATAACAAGTAACTATGCTTAGGGGAAATGTAGTGACGTAAAAGTATACATTTTATTTAGGAAATGTAGTGGAGTAAAAGTAAAAGTTTCCGTAAATATAAATAACAAAGTAAAGTATAGATACGTGAATATTCTACGTAAGTACTTTGTTACATTACAAGACTACCTAAATATAGTTAAGTAAAATGTGCAATATTTCCCTTTGAAATGTAGGCTAGTATAAATTACCTCATAATTGGACATAAGTGCAGTGCTTAGTTTCCGATACTGGTTTTATGACTTTGTAATATTTTGTATACTGATGATGAATGTTTGTCTTAACTTTTTACCTTGTGTACTTTTGGCAAATTATATAGTAATATTTATACAATATAATAGAGTATTTTGAATCTGAATCTTTTGTTGAATCCGGGCTCCAAACTGGTTCTGCAGATAAGGAGTGGTTAACTCGTTTTGAGCTGCAACACATTCCTCATTTCCTTCAATGTCCATAAGGCAGAATGGCTGAATCATTTGCACTCCCACAACTCTCAACAGACACTTTTAAATGGTGATGCACATTCTTTATTCATACATTAGTCCCGGCCCAACAACCCACACATTTTGACATTGTTACAGACAATTAAAAAGTGAAAGGTTTTTAATGTTCATCCCACCATGCCGCTCTTCCACAGTGCTCTCTGTCCTCATGAATATCATGAATGAAACAACATACAGTATTTTATACATGCGGGACACGTACACATAGTAGTTACTATTCACTTTGCTACTGATGTGTTCAAGTAATTGTTGCCCATGATTATAGATTTACTTTGACCCTCCGATGCAAATACATAATTTCATCTGGCAGCCTTTTGCAGAAAAGTGGGATAAAAAGAAATATGATTGCACAAAATCAAAACATATTTCATGGACAGTACAAGCCCATGATAAAAGTTCAACCATGCATTTGTCAAATTACAAACTTTATACCAGGTAATTCAGAGATACTGAATCAATTTAGTTTTCTGAATTTGGGGGCAACATTCTGGCGGAGCGGGAAATGGTCGGTGGTGTCCATGTGATCTCATGCTTTGGTATTGAGGAAACTCTGTTTGCCACATTTATGTGAACTGAGAACGTTGAGATTCGTAGCAAAGCGAGACTAACCAGAATATGACATCTGTTCTTGGACATGCAGACATGGGACAAAGGGAAATAAAAAGGAAAAGAGTGGACAGACAGGTCTGGAGAGATTACAATGTAATCCATTACATTACATGTGTGTGCTTTATTTTACAGATCTGTCACATCCTCATATATTTGTGCAAAGTCTCGGAAAAAGTAATATGGTGCTAATTACAGGGAAAATGGAGTTGAGATAGTTAGTTGTAAGCAGAAGTATATTTCCAGAAGAACTTCCTTTAAGGATATTGCTCCATTCAAACCAGATTATTGGATTTTTTTATTATTGAAAATGTAGCAGTAAAATGGGTTGTACACTATATAGCAAATTAAGAAATGATGGACCCATGAAAAAATAGGGTTATTGTGTAATTACTCAATTTTAGTACAGCAATTCAGGAGTGTAATTTCCAATGACGTTTAGGATTACTTTGTTCCAAATATAAATTAAATATATTCATATTTACAAATTACAATGTGGAAAGCTGATATTACTTTCGCTGTGACTAGACCATGATTTTGTGTTGCGCAAAATATGTGTCTACAATAAACTTAAGGGTCATATCCATCAAATCCACAATCAAAACACGTCATCAGTTGTCATTTTTTTAAATAAGATAACGAGTGACCATCTATTACTACAAAAGCAGTTGCTGTTTGATTCCTCATTAGCATGAATTTAAGCACTTGTAATGGATTACAATGACAGTACCATCCAAGGAGATTGCTATAATGCTATTACATTTAATCTGGTAAACCTCGTTGACAGATTTGTTTGAGCACACTCAGATTTAATAATCTCAGATTAATACGTAACATCAGATACATTGCATTTGCTCGGCAGAGATCTCAAGGTCAACAGTGAAGCCACAGTGGTTCAATACTCCTTTTAAGAAGCAGGTACAACACACAGCACAGCTCACCTCATATCTGCGTACACTGCTCACAACACACATCTAACCACTCACTGTGAATGCAATTTCATGAAAGGTACAATGTAAGACTCTCTTTTTACAAAATACACATCTTGTGTGCTAATCAGACATAATTTCACATTTGCACACTCTTGCCATTTGGGAGTATCTGGAGTAGTTATGCCAACTGGTAAATGTTGCAATAAAAGCAGCAAAATGGGCCCTTTGTTTTAGCACACACTACTGCACACTTCAGAGCTGAATGCATTAAGAAAACAAGCCTGCACATAGTGCCTTTAACCCCATGTATGCTAAAGCTATCGACTAATCTACAAAATAAAGCTTTTATGTGGATCCACATGATTGCAGCTGGATATGCTTCTCTTGCAGCCAGTGTGATCTCCTCTCCTGTTTTGCACATTGTCATGGTTCTAAAAAGAATTTATTAACCAGAAGGGGGAATGGGTGAAAGTCCCATGTCAGCTGTGCAGAAAGGGGCCTTATATTCTCTTTATTTCGTTTTTAACGTTCTATTTCTTTCACAACTTCATCTCCGTCTCTTTTTTTCTTTCACACACACATCTCCTTCCTTAATAAGATCATATTCACCCTCCATTTTCCATCGCTGCATCTCCAAGTCCGCCTCAAAACTCTATCTTGCAGGCCGGAAAGGTCTCGTCCTGCATGGCGACAGTGCTGTTGGATCCGAGCACGGTGATGCCCAGCTCCTTCTGTCTGTCCAGGGTCTGCTGATACCACTCCTGCATCGGCACCGACTCAAAGGTAGGGATCACTGTCACCTGGGGTTAGGCGGATAAAACGGAGTAAAATGATCTGAGTTGCGTACATTTGACATTCAACTTTCAGTTGTCATTTAGTTGTGGCAAACACATCGGAATAAAGAATAATGACAAAATAACGTTGAGATGTAAAAAAGGTTGATCATCATTATGTGAACCTGTTTTTGATCATTACCCCCCCTCCCCTCCAGCCACATTGACACTCCCTCAAACCTGTTCATTGCCATTCTCTTCCTGTCCACCAGATGCCCCCAGAACTTTTCTCTTATCTCAGTTATCTCCATGATTCACATCCAGCTACTCCTTCCTGCCCTGCCATGCCCAATTTCCCTCCAGTCACAGTCACAAGATCTTCCCCGTCCACCTGCTCACCTGTTTACTCCTTTCCCTGCAGATATTTAACCAGCCATTTTTACACTTACTCCTTGCCAGTTTCTAAAAGTTGCAAGGCTGCTTGAAGCAGCTTGCTTCCTTGTCTCATGTTTTTGCTTTAGGAAAACTCTGCTTTGAAAGTAGGGCACGACAGAAAAAGTATGGGGACCCCTAATAAATCAGGGCATCTTAAATGTCAACAGTCTAATTGCTATTCTAAGCTAAATTAATAGCTGAAGTCCCACACCTCTTCCAGGTTAGCTCTGTTAAAAAACATAGACATACAGTGTATTACAGTACTCCCTGGGGCTTTTATCTTTGTGTCTGGAATGCTAAACTAATACAAATTAGCAAATTAAGCATTTATTATTTTAACATGGTAAAAAAAAGAAGTCATTTTTAAGCTGAAACAAAGATTGTTTTAAGCTAGCATCAATCAGCCATTTGTAGAAAAACAGAAGGTCATGGGAGCTGACATCATTCAAGCTGACAAAAGAATTGTTTTATCCTAGCTAATGCAGGATGTAATAAAGTGTGTGTGTGTGTGTGTGTGTGTGTGTGTACCTGCATAGTGTCAGGCCAGGATAACTTGGCATCCAGTAGTGCGTCTAGTGTTTGCCTCATTAGCTCTTCTTTCTCTGGACTGTCGCCGCTGATGATGTAACAGGAGGAGCGAACGCATCTGAAGAAGTCCACACTGACTGTTGGAGAGGAGGCTCCAGAGGGAATATAGGCCAGGTCCACGTAAACACTGACCTCACCAACAGAGGTAGACTTAGAACCTGTGACAGGAGGGAAAGGAGAAACTGCTGAATAGCGTCTTCTTTTTTTAAAATAGGAATCAGAGAAATCCAGTTTTAACATAATTTACATTTTACACCTCATACCTGGATTGGGTGAGGATTTTGCTGGTGCTGAGCGGACGCTGGAGGAAGGCATATGAGTAGAAGAGACATTCCCCTTTGCGACTCCACTTTGGCTCCCTGTCCTGCTTTTCCCTGAGCCTGGTCTTTGGGAGCCCTCCGTAATCTGTAAACAAAAAAGTAAAATTGTATAGTGTTCGATGTAAACAAATACCTAATTAACAGTAAGATTTCTTCAATCATAATAATAAACAATAATTGTGTCCTTAAAGCATTTTTTATTATTATTACATAGCATAAATGTGACTTCACATTCATAATGAAATATTGCATTATATTAAAATGTCACCAGACTAAATTCTTAAAGAGGATCCAATGTTGTATGTAGCTTTATGATTCCTTATGGCACAGGGATACTAAGGTTTGATTGCAGCCACAATAAAAACACTAGTATGTAGTACAAATGTTGTCTAAATACACACATGAACTCATACACCATATTACACAGACATCCTTTTCTTCTGTGCTAATAAGACAGACTCACCGCTGGTGTTTTTTTCCCCCGCACGCCATTGGCTTTTGCTTTGTTCCCGCGAGCGCCAGAGTCCGACTGAGGTACGGGCATGGATGCATCAGGATGTGGGGGCAGTGGTGGGCTGTCCCTGAAAGGGGCTGGGAGAGGGTCCGGGGGCAGAGCCTGACTAGAGCGGAGATCATGGGGAGAGTTAGATGGCTCTCTACACGACTCATCCTCATCTGAGTCCAGACCTCCATCTGCTGTGGTGGACGGGCAGTCCTCTGTGCAGACGGGGGCGTTTGACTCGCTGGGTGACGTGTCCTTGGGGTTGTTGTTGTTGCCGTGATGATGTGAAGCGAAGGGTCCTCTGGAGGGCTCACTCGCACCTGAGCTGGAGTCGGGCTGTTTCAGATGCTTGAACTCGCAGGGAGAAACCAGACATAAATCCACATCATGAGCTGACGCTTCAAAATTAAGTGTGTTTGGAGCTGCAGGCCGCCCCATCTCTGAGCCCTGCCCCAAAGATCTGGTAGGCTTCTTCATTGGTAAAGACATTCCAGCAAAATGGCCTCCATTGGAGTGGGAATTATGAACATTGTCATCTCCCTCTCTCTGGCTAACAGTGGTTGGTCCCTGCTCCAAGGACATAGACAGTGATTCATCTACTTCTGTGGACTGAGGTGAGCTCACCTCTGCTGGCATGGAGTGTGTAGTGGTGGTGGTGGTGGTAGCGAGAGAAGGAGAGGCATCTGAAGATCCCTCTTTAAGTGTACCCAAAGAAAGGAAACTTAGTTGCCTCTCTCTGGGGTTTGTGTGACTCTCTGTAGTGCTTTTGGGCTGCCCCTCACTTTGCTTGGATGATCCATTTGGCTGGACCACATCCGCTGACTCAAAGTTACCCATCTGGGCCTGTAACCTGCTGAGAGTGACCCTGTTGCACCACACGTCATCTGGGGACAGACAATAAGGAGTGTGGCCTGCACTGTTGGGACGCGAATCAGGGGAGGCAGGCTCTACCGTCTGTTCGTCGGGGCTGACATGGGCCTGGTTCTCTGGAGAGGATCGCGAGGGAGGGCTGTTTCTCAAAGCTCCGTCCAGGAGAGTGTATTCAGTCGGGGTTAAGTCTAGCTCGTTACGCTCGCTCTTTGGCGCATTGGTCAAGGGAGACGGAAATCCTACAACCTTTGCTGGTTTGGCAGAATTTCTAGGCTGGTCTATAGGCGCTTTCTGCAGGTCTACACCAGCTTTCTCTCCAATACAAGCCTTTTCTTGCACTCCATTATCACCACTCTTTCCTCTCATTAACCCTGCAGCTTCTTCCACTACTGACTCATCACCTTCTTTACTCTTCTCTTTGCTAATGCCTGCAAGGTTCTTTTCATTTCTTGACTCACTGCTTTTCTGCTTTCCTTTATCTGCTGTTTTCACCACCTGCGCCTCTCCTCTTTCGGTTTCCTCCCGGAGCCTGAGAAAATCGTCTGTCATGTCCTCAGGGGTGGACATTTTGGAGCCGCAGGGGTTCTCGTCAGTCTCTTTCTCTGGTCCACTCTGCTGCTCTAACTCTGGGATTTCTAACACACTCCCAGCGTTGGGTTTTAATGACAGTTCAGGGTTTACATTTACCTTCTTGCCATTGTGTGCCTCCTTTCCTATGGGTTTTCTTGTTTTCTTCACCCCTGTTTTAGAGTCATTTTTTGCATCCTTTTTGAGCTTAGTTTTATTTTCATTCTTTGATTTGGAAAGGAGAACGTCTTTTTTCCCCTGATCGTTCCTCATAACACTGTTCTCTTTATTTCCAGGCTTCTCCTCTTTTTTCCCATCCTTTCCTCCTCCCTTCTTTGAGGTATTCTTCTCTGACGATGCTCCTTTTTGCTTTACACCTGTCTCTTTGATTCTGGTCTTATCAGCATCTCTTGTAGCAACTCCATTCAGTACTTTTCCTTTTTCCCTTACCAGTATCTCCTTTCCATCTTCTTTAACTCCCCGATCTTTTCCATGTTTGGGTGTTGAGTCCTTTCCTTGTGACCTGCCACTGTCCTGGCTCTCTGTCCTCTTGGTCTGTTTGTCCTCCCCCAGCCTCTCCAGGTCCCCAGTGGTCACAGTGGGTTTCTGGAGGAAGGCCAGCCCCTTCAGCTTCTCCAGGCCCTGCAGCAGCTTTGTTTGTGGGGTAACACCAGGGAACAGCACCCTGACCACCTTCTCCTGGGGACACGCGGGGTGCCACACTAGCAGGGCAGACACTGAGGCCAGGGCAGTTAGAGGGAGATTTTGGGATTTGGATGCTGGTGACAATGCATCAGGCCAATTTTGCATGAATGTTTGGTACTCCTGGCTGTTTTTGCCAGGGTTGAGAATGTACAACTCCAACTGTCCCACTCCCATCTTCTGAAACAGGGTCAGCGGCTCAATGGGAACTCCTTGTGGTCGAAACATTGGCTGTGGTCTGATGTCTAACTTTTTTAACAGCTGTAGGGTCAGGGCTGCCTGATGTGTGCTCTTCAATACATTGTCCCCACCTGGCATGGGAAGAATGATAACTTAACTTGATATTCAATAATTTGCATTAGAAATGAGTTCAGTAGGCTTTTATGGATTACTTACAAGGCTGTTCCTCCACCTGCAACCTGCTGGGGGCGTTATAGAACACAACTCCAAGCTCTGGGGAGATGAGCCTCTTAGACGAGTCATCTGTTCAGATTAAAGAATATGAAGACACAAAAAGGAAAAAGGAAATTTGAACATGAAACGGGTTAAGAAGATTACATGTTCAGGTTTTTCCCTTCCTTCTTTCCCAACCAGGGGTCTAAGGATAGAGGATGGCATATGCTGAACAGATTGTAAAGCCCTTTTTTGGAAATTTGTGATTTGGGGTATTTGAATAAAATTGACTTGGCTTTTTACCTTTGCTATCAGAGCTCAGCTCCAACTCAGCTACCTTCCTCTCCAGGAAGACGTTGACCCCGGGGAGGTTCTCTGTCCCGATGTGCGTCAATAAAACTGCATCAACTCGGTCGAGGTGGCGCACCAGCTTCCAGAAACAGGCCTGGGAGTCAGAGCCGCCGTCCACCAGCACTGTAAATCCATTAACGGCAAAAAAGGCACAGTCACCGCGCCCGGCGGGGAACACGTAACAGCAGGGGCGGGACAGCTTGAGAAAACCCACGGTGGTGGGAGGAGGCAGGAGGTCAAAGGGAGATGGAGGGGAAAGGGTACCAGAGATGAGGGAGGTGAATTCCCCCAGGGCCTCCATGGCAGGCAGCACCTCTGGGGGATTGAGGAGCAGCGTGAAAGGACTCTGCAGATGCTGGTTTCCCAAGAGAGTCTTCCTCCACTGGCCGATGTTGGGACAGCTGAGGGTCAGACTGAGTTTGGAGGAGGCTAAGTTCTCCTGATCTGTGAACTAAAAAAAAGAACATTTTCTTTAGACACTTTAGAATACAGGACAAACAATAAATTATCTGGGCTAATTTTAATTAGCATAAAATGAAATGAATAGCTGTACCATTTTTCATTATAGTAGCTGCAGCTTTAATGTAAGCTCTAGATTTCTAGATGTTCAAGATTAAATGCACCTAATCAGCAGATGAAGCAACATCTGGACATTTATCGGCACAGAAGTGAAAGTCTTTGTCATACCTGCTGTGTTAGTATTAGTTTCAGTTGGTGTGGTGAGAACTGTCCTCTGTGAAACAGCAGTTCTCCACTTTCCTCCACGCTCTGTCCAGCCAAGATCAACAGCTTATGGGCCGATTCCCTGGATAGCAAAGCAAACACCTGGCCAGGCCAGAGAAGAGATGGTAAGCTGTTTTATAGTTATTTCCCCCCATTGTGAAAAATTAAAAAGCTATAAGAGAAAAGATAAATAAGGGGTGAGATTAGAGATTAGAGCGAATTACAACTATTTTTATATATCACGTTTGAATTACTTTCCAGGCAAATATATGACCTATTTAGCATCTTTAATATGACTTTTTTATTATTTATTTGGACTGTTAGTTGGAAAAACAGTAAATTTCAAGACATGAACGTGGGCTTTGTGAAATTGTGACTGGCCTTCTTTAATTTTTTTGTAATGTTCTTTGACATACTAATCATTTATTAATCTAATAATGATCTGTGGCCCTTGATTCAATCACATCAGAACGCTTCAGAATTTGTACTTTCTGTATTCATATGGAAATCATGTGAAATTCCTTTAAGAACAGAATCAAAATAGAACAAAATAATAATTCTCAAATTATATTCCTTGCTTTTAGATCTCCTTTTGAACAATATTATAAGAACAAAACGTGCATCCATGCATTATTATAACACCTTACTTGGTCAGCTATTTTCAAATAACTTGTATCTCTGAAGAAACCAGGATTTATGCCCTCACCTCTGAATGAACCTGTTCCTGAGATGGACTGATCAGCACTTGAGTGTCCAACACTCTGGTACTGTGGCGCAGACACTTTTGTCCTAAAAAGGCAGAGAGAAAAAAACAAAAGGATAAAAAAGAGAAGGACAGACAGCCTAGGAGAATCAGACAAGATCTCGGGATAGTCAGAGCTGAGGGAGTCTGGAAACAAGCCAAGGGATCTGAGCAGGGAGCGAGAGGCCAAACGGAAACAGGAGGGGAACTCAAAAAAGTCAATGAGAAAAAGTGGACTGGCCAGGAAGGTGATTGACTCACTCGGCGAAAAAGAGGAAGGAAGAAGAGTGGAAGAGCTGAGTCAGAGGGACTCTGTGAGGATGAGATGCCAAGTTAACTCAGTCTCCAGTGAATGTCCAGTCTGAGGGGAACTGGATCCACCTTTGAGGATACAGAGGCGGACACAGCCGACTGGATCGTAATGACCCAAATAAGTACAAAAGTTTCTTTGTCATTCCTCACTTGCTATTGCACTGAATAACATTTTTCACATTTCTATCCTTTTCAAATTGTGAATCAGTGGCATGCACTAGTTCAACTGTGTAACATCTTTGTGGCTCAATTTGGGAAATAGGTTTATTTGCTTTCTTGCCGAGACTTGGGTGAGAAGATGCAATATCTCTCATGTCTGAAATATATAACATAAAAGTGAAGCTACAGCCAGCTGCAGGTTAGTTTAGTTTAGCATAAAGACTGGAAAAAGGGGGAAATAGCTAGCCTGGCTCTGTCCAAAGGTCACAGAATCTAGTCATCAGCTTCTAAAGCTCATTAATTAACAAGTTTTATCTCATGTTGTTTGAATTACACAAAAAACTAAACTAAACGTACTGCATGTTTCCAGTATTTATTCTAAGATAACAAGCTGCCTGCTCTAGCTACATCACTGTGACGATGTCTATATTCTCATCTAACCCTGAGCAGGAAAGGGAATTTATTCCAGTCACCTCTTTCTCTCACCTTCCATCTCTTACAAAATGCCACATCCCTCCTTATACTAAACCCTGACATCCAAAATAGCATGTAGGCTCTAACATTAGTCAAAAAAGAGGCAAAATTAGTGTCAGCTTTGTGAACACAAACAGGGAATATGACTTTGGGTTTTTTTGCTCTCCAAGTACATACACAGAAATAGACATATGGCTAAAACAAGGACACAACAATGTTGAACAAGATATGTGAATGTATTTACAGTGTGTGTGCAAGTACACTAACCCAGATGATTCAATGTAGACAGTAAGACAAGATAATTCACTACAGTACTATTTACAACATACAGGCAACCGTCCTGGCAGCCATTTTGTCTTCTCTGGTAAGAGATCTGTTCCTGTCTGTGTTTATCACTTTACAGCTCAGATGTAATAGTCCTGTTGGTCATCTGTCTGTTTGTCTGCCCTTTTTTTTTTTTTACAATTTTCCCTGGTTGTACTTGGCTCTGCATACTAAAAAGACAGAAAGAGAGTTGGCACAACTGGGTTGCAGGTCTCTATTGTTTTATGTCCAAAGGGTACACCCATGTTAAACAATCACCGGACTGCTCCTCCACTTTCCTTCCTTCCTTTCTCTTGTTGACCCCAGACCAGCCGAACTGGCGGGTTACCATGGAGACTTTCGGTGCAATGCAGGGTCAAATGAACACGCTGTTACTTACCTGCACCCTTGAAAGATGCCGTGTGATGGGAGAGAAATTCTTGGAGATAGAGGATTAGGTTACAGGAGTTTAAGTCAACGTCCCATGACCGAATACCTGAAGACATAAAAGACATAGGCTATATCAACAAAATACATCACATAAGTGTCCAAATATTCTCAAAACAAATGTTACAAGTTGTCGTGTCATGTTCTTTATTGTAGGCAATACTCACTTTTACAAATAGTACATGGAAACACCAGTAGTCAATCAATCAATAATTTGCATTCATGCAATTATAGGTATAGTTGTTGTCGCAAAATTGGATAGATAGATATTTGTTCAAAAGAAAATGACAAGTTACATTTTATTATCAAACTAAATAACACATTTAAGTAGGCAAATCATTAGAATGGTTGAACTTTGCTAATAGGCTTATGTTTTTAGCGGCAAATCACGTGTAGAAATGTCTAAATGGACCAGAGTATTTACTGGTGTTTAGTGTACTCAAGACTCGCATAGGTATAATAAATTTGGTTATTTTGCCAAATCCTTATAATGTATGAGAGCTTCAATTTGGACCATACTATCAGTTTTTGTTTTTTATACTGTATCTAAAGAAAATGGAAAAGGGAAAGTTGAGTGAATATATTTTTGTAAAATAAACAATTTTACAAAATTGCATACATAAACTGGAATTATCAACAAAACCTAAAAAAAAAACTCATAATCTTCGCATGCATGCATTAGATTGTGCAACAGATAAGAAAGAGGGAACACACTATTCTTAAAATAACTAAACCATTTAAAAATGCATTGGAAAACTTGAAAATGAATGATGTCACACAGCTGAAAACGGGACTGTTTGTCTTGGCTGATTTTAGAGCTACAGGCCTACTTGGTTTTCGGATTGGACATTGATGAAATGTTGTGCTAAGAAAAATGATAAATGGCTCTCAGTCTATTTCTGTCACTCTGTGGCTGAGCTGTATGCTGCTAGTGTTTCCGTTTCTGTTTCCTTATCTATACAGCCATGCTGTGTTTTACATAAATTATCTGCAATCAAATGTACCTTTTGTACTCACACAGTAAAACAAGCTGTATGCCATGTACTCAACTGTCTATAACGTGCAGTCTCCTGCTGTAAGCAAACACGCAAAGGTTATGTGTTTATCCGCCCTGCAACACTTCCCCTAAAGCTTTGCCTTGCATGACGATATAGCCTACTGAGGCGAAAGATATAACACCGGCTGCTTTTAATTATAATGTGCCTAGAGGGATGCGCCGGTGATGCTGATGGAGTATCGCCAGATGACGCATCCTCGGTCAGCAGGGTGAATAAAATTACATAAACGCTGCACAATGGGTCAGTGTTGCATTCTTGGCGATGAATCTTGCAAACAGAACATGTAGGCGTCTGAATTTGATATCCTAAAAAAAACGACAAAGAATACAGCAGCTTCAAGAGGCGTTGCCATAGGCCCTACCTCGTTCAATCTCCCTGCTGATGTGTCCCGTATGGCTGAGGTGAGCGGTCCGTCCTATAATGATGAGCAGGGAATATTTGTGGAGGCAGAAGTCAGGGTTTGCGGTCGCAGCGCGTCTAGGCTCCTCCTGGACCTCCCTCTCCAGCAGCCGGCTGGACGCCATGTTGGAAAACTTGCACTTGGGTGTGATGTCATTGAAAAAGCCTGACAGCGCCTTTTATAATAGAGAGATGACAGCTGGTGTGGTGGAATGCAAAGGCGCATTACTGAATGTGGAAGACGCTGCATTATTGATGACTAGAGCAAAAGGAATCAGTATATTTTTCTTTATTGCTGTCCACTAAGTGTTATAGTGCAACCGTTTCAATTAAAGGCAATTTTCCATCAAGTGATGTTTATGGAATAATGTCAAATATTCAGCTGCTAATAGACTAGAAAGTGAGGTGGTGCATTTATAAATGATTTATAATACCGCACCCGGCACACGCCCCCCACCCACACACCTTTTTATATAATAGTGCTACAGACACAAGACACACATACACCATATGATTTAGTTGATTTATTGGCATTATCTTACAAATGTGTTTGGAAACCGATACTATGATATATATTCAACAATTCGCTATATAACAGCAACAACAACAACAACAGAACAAATACAAACAAAAAGTACAAGTTAAAATGATTTATGACAAACTTGCATTCCAGATCTTTAACAATTCCTCACAAATAACTTCCCTGACGGAAAAAAAATACAGATCACACACAGACTTTCAAGTTCATTCAAAGCCTATATTCTAACATTTTCCAGTCCACGTTTATAAAAGAAAAGCGTCCTTTATTATTTATCACATATTACATTTATTTTTGTCCTTGGAGAATGAAAGCAGATTTTGTCACTCCAAACTCCTGAACTCTCTCCTGTGTTTTCTTTCATTCATTGTTATTTTTTACCACTTCATAAACATTTAAGAACATAAAAGTTACATGAAGTCCCCCGGGGACAGCTGCACAGCGTGCCGATACGCGCGCCTTTACGCACGGCGCACGGCTCCCCGGCGTCACACTGGAACAATAGAAAACAACATACATTCATTAAAATGCGGAAAAAGATCGTGGGCTACACTTTTTTTCTTGATCAAAAACATAATTTTCAAAGTAATAGTCAGGAAATTAATAAATGTAAACTATGCTTTGATTTCCATGTACAAACCTATTATCAAATTAGTTTTATTATAACAACTTTACATGACGTGTCCATTTTGTGAAAATTAGCCTACTTGAAGTTTATTACAAAAATATATACACGAGAAAACATCCCTCCCGAAATCACATGTCCAAATATTCTTCTTTTTTCTCATGTTTCTTTTTAGAGTTTATAACACATACCGAAGGCAGCCAGCCAAGCTTTTTCTCTAAGGGCATCTCTTTGCTCCTCAGCTTCTCCAAAACTTCTTGCAACGCGTCAATCTGCAAAGAATACAATGCCAAAAAGGAAATATTCATTAAAAGAGATTATGCTATTAAAACTTGACATGGTGTGTCCATTTATCTTAGCTTGATCTTTAATTCGTGTGCTATTATTAATCTCGAATGAGAGTCACTTTCCAGAACAATTTAAATACTTTATCGACAGTCGTTCAAAGCACCAACAGCTTCCTTCATCCTGCTGACACATTTAACACCCTGACTAAAGCTCTCACCAGGTCTTTCTCCTGTTGCGTTTTCAAAGGAAAATCCAATGAGCGCGTCTCCAGTGAAGAGTCTTCTGCACGAGCGAGCCACAGGTAGGTGCAGCAGCAGGTGGCTGCGAGGAGAAGAGCCCGAGCGCTGACCATGGTGCTGACACACAACCGGGGGGAGTGCTTCTTTTCAGTGGGTGAGAAAAGTGCGAAGTCTGCAGAGGGTTTGGAGGTGTCCTGTGTTCCTGTGTCAAAGCACTCGCTCTTTATAGGCGCTTTACGGCTGCTGTTGGCATCAGAAGAAGCATCAGCCCTCTGAAATATTCATGGGACAGTTTGACACGGGTGACACTGCTCAGCACCTTTGTGTCTTTGGAGGAAGGGACCTGACAAGAGGAAATCAAGGATGGTCAAAGGTGGATTTACATTTCATAAAACACATTTGATCATGTCATCTCGTGGCTGAGTTGCAATCAGACCTTTATCCAAGCTTGCCATTTAATTTTACTTTTAAACCTTAATCTGGCTGGCCTGTTTTTTAGCAACGTAAGTCTTTTCAGTTAATACTAATAATAATACTACTAATAATAATAATAATAATAATTTACAGTTTGTCAATCCTGCATGGGAAACTAAAATATTTTTATTATGTTGTTAGATTACACAGAGGTCTGAAATACAAACACATACTTAGTACCTATACATGCACTAATGAAAAGATGTCAGAGTGAGGGAGCAGCTGTCGAGCAGTTTGGGGTTTGATGCCTTGCTCAAGAACACCTTGGTAGTGCCCTGGAAGTGAACTGGCACCTCTGCAGCTATCAGTCCCCATCATACTTTGGTACATGTGGGGACTTGAACCACGACCCTAAACATAAAACTGACTAATTTATAAGTCATTCTGATGTGCCATCATCTGGCTGAGAACTCAACACATACACAACATGGCGGGGCGGCTGTGGCTCAGTGGTAGAGCGATTGCCTCCCAATCGGAAGGTTGGTGATTCGATCCCCGCCCCTGCAGTCATTGTCAAAGTGTCCTTGGGCAAGACACTGAACCCCGAGTTGCCCCCGGTGCTGCGCACCGGAGTGTGAATGTGTGTGAATGTTTATCTGATGAGCAGGTGGCACCTTGTACGGCAGCCCCGGCCACAGTGTATGAATGTGTGTGAATGGTGAATGTTTCCTGTAGATGTAAAAGCGCTTTGAGCAGTTGTTAAGACTGGAAAAGCGCTATATAAATACAGCACATTTACATTTACAACATAACACAATCACTACACAAAACTGTGAATCTGAATCTGGATATGTCAAATGTAAAAGACCGTTTTGTTTTTTGTCTAAAACTAATAGCATGCTCTTAACCACCTCTTGTGGAGGGTACTTTGATAGAATAATAAAGACAAAGTCCATGTTTTGCTGCTAATCTATTCTGGCTGTCTTCTCTTGTCCCCTCTGTTCAATAAAGATGACCTCAGGTTAACCCACATTGATACCAATCTGTAATCAAGATCCAATTTCCTTTAGTTAATAACCTTAACCAACCCCCAAGCTATGTCTGTGTGTGTGGTTGGCTGGCTTATGTTTTCACACCAATCTTGTCAGAGACCCCATGTCACTGACATTTCATGTTACCCCTGAGAAGCCAATCCTCCACCATGTAGATCACAATCTCCTCTTCTGTCTGAAAAAATCAAGGCTCAGGCAGAAATGAGGGCCATTGTTAAAATATAAATCCTATCATTCATTCAGGTCAATACATTCAATAGAAAACTATGTTGTAAAGGTCTGGTTTTGGATTGTTTGACACAATATTTATCTCATCTCATCTTATTTCAACATGTTCACACACTTACAGATATATGAATGCTCTCAAATGTGTGGGTGTTTGTGTGACTTGCAAACACATTATGTAACAAATAAAGGTGTTTAAAGTGATCCACAATGCATCTCTACTTGTCTAATTTCTTCTTAGAATATGAACAAAAGAGTATTTTTAGTTTTTCATTGCTTTCCACAGCAGCTCCAGAGGGATTTGTACCATTGATCAATATTAGGCCATGGTGTGGTGCTGTGGTCAACCATCCTCCACAAAATCTATCAGAGAGGAGAACATTGTAAATCAATATTAACTTAAACATCATAAAATGCAAACGTAATTCACATCTACAAGCCAATAGTCTGCTTTTAACAATACAAAAACGTTTAGTTTTTTTTCTTCCCTGTAATTGTCTTTATCTGATTATGTCCTTGTCCTCCTGTATTGTGTAGTATTTTATGCCTTCAGGGAGAAGAAGAAGAAAAATCGTCACCCTAGCAGCAGGGGGCAGCAGCGCACTTTGATGACACTAATAATGAAACAACCGGACATGTAGTGCAGCCAATCGGTTTAGTTAGAATATACCTTTAACTGTCTATGGAATTTACAGCAGCCAACCTAGAAGCAGCTAGCTAGCTAGCAGTGTTGTGGAAATAGATCTTAATCTAACTATTCCGACGTTTTATTCTCCACGTTGAGTTTCCATCAACAGCAACAATGTCTGAAAGAAAAGTACTGAATGTAAGTATATGAACAGTTTGCCTCTTTTTTAGCGACGTTCCAAACAGCCTTATCGACTTGGCAAAAAACCAAGCTACCGTTAGCTTTGAAGCTAACTGTGGTGTTATTCACGATGATAACAATTCCGTAGTGAACGGTGGAACTAAAATAACTTACATCAGGTACGGTTCTAGGGCTTTAGCACATTGGGGGCATAGTTTATTTAATGTAGTGTTGTAAAAAGTACAATATCTTCCTCTTAGATGTAACCTAGTGGAGTAAAAGTATAAAGTAACTTAATAATATGGAAATAATCAAGTAAAATTACCTCTAAATTGTAAAAACTCAAAAACACTGTTTCACACTGGTGGAGGAAGTATTCAGGTCCTTTACTTAGATAAATGTACTAATATGAAAATGTAGTATCCTACAAGTGTGTAGGCAGTAAATGTAGCTAGAGTACTTGGTTGCAATCTAATACTGGTTTAAAAAAAAGTTATTAAATACTTGATGGTAGGGCTGAGACTATGAATTATAGAGAGGGGACATACATTTAGTTGCAGGCCGAAAATGCAGTCTGCATGAATGTTACTTTACATTATATGAATGTGAATCCCACTATAACCTTTGCTAGGAAACGGTATTAGTCCTGATCTGGTACTTCTATCTAAACCGTTACAAGTCTACATTCACACTTCATTGCAATGAATAAGAAGAAGTGAGGTATACGTACCGAAGAATAAAAGCATGCATATCTGATAAAGAAGCCATGTTTTACTTTATAAAACCTCTTTGATAAAACAACAATGCTAAAAAGATGAATTAAACAATCCACAAGTTGATATTTTTCCATAACTTATGGTAAAATTGGAGTGAAATCGAAGAGTGGCAACGTAAGTCCAGGTGAACCTTCAGTCAATGCATGCACCCTCCTGTGGTAAGAGGAACTCTTCCTATCAGAGGGTCACCATCTTAGCGTGACATTGGCTTTTCAGTTACTCAAATGTGTGTTTTGTCATCCACAGAAATACTACCCCCCGGATTTTGATCCATCCAAAATCCCAAAACTTAAACTCCCAAAAGATCGCCAGTATGTGGTCAGATTGATGGCTCCATTCAATATGAGGTATGTCTGTTTCATCAATGTTCTACACTCTTCTATTGTCCCACATCTCACATAAACAGCAAAGTGCAGTTGTCCCACCTTTACATTTGGGATCTGGAAAATATTTGAGTTTTATAAAAAAAAAAAAAAAAGATAATATATTTATTGGCATATGTACTTTTTTTCTGGAATAAACACATTTTTAATAAATGTGGTACTAAAATAATTGTGACAAATTATAAACTTGTTCACATACCAGTGCACAAACTGCATATTGGGAACACTACTTCCAAATGACCACAAACATAGACAACATGTACTTATAAATTGGTAATAAGCTAACATTGGTCAATACTATTGGCCATGCTGATATATATTGGTCTGGCACTAATTCTGAATATCATTTTAAGACTGCCGTACAGTGAAAGGGGGTTGCAACTGGTCATTTCTTATGCTACAGTTGACAATCTTTTGGTGTGGCTGTACTTCCATCTCATACTAACATGGAAAGCTAAACTAGTTCCTGTTGAGCACTCTTAAAAAATGGTTAATGTCACTGGCTGTTAATAAGAGCTGCCATCTTGGCTGGCATGTTTCATTTTAAGGCAAAAACAATTTCTTAGATTTTGGTTGTATCTACAGGGAACATGGCTAAACTATTAGCAACAAGGAATTGCTGGCTTCTGTAAATGGGTCCTGTGACTGTGGTTCCATCAGCATTGCCTCTCTGGTTGTTTGCAGGTGTAAAACATGTGGCGAGTACATCTACAAGGGGAAGAAGTTCAATGCACGCAAAGAAACTGTTCAGAATGAGCTTTACATGGGACTACCGATCTTCCGTTTCTACATCAAATGTACTCGATGTCTTGCTGAGATTACGTTTAAGGTGAGAGTATTAAATTCACTGATTATCATTGTGGTATTTATTCAAACGAGACCACACAAATACTAAAGTAAAGGTAACTATAGAGCTGTGTGCTATTTTCTGAAATAAATAGTTTCACACACTTTCTTATCCCCTGTTGTGACTATAGACTGACCCAGAGAACACAGACTACGCAATGGAGCATGGTGCAACGCGAAACTTCCAGGCAGAGAAACTGATTGAGGAGGAGGAGAAGAGAGTCACACTGGAGAGGGAAGAAGAGGAACTCAACAACCCCATGAAGGTCAGTGTTTAAATGTAATGTACGGTTATTATTGTAATTGCCAATAGGAGTGAAGAGTTGATGATTTCCCATTCCTCCACCAGGTGTTGGAGAACCGCACAAAGGATTCCAAGATGGAGATGGAGGTTCTGGAGAACCTGCAGGAGCTGAAGGAGCTGAACCAGAGACAGGCTCTGGTGGACTTTGAGGGAATGATCGACCGGTACAGAGAGATGGAGCAGAGAGAGAAGGAAAGGGAGAAAGAAGAGGATGAGCGTGAAACAAAGTGAGTGGGGAAGGTTTAAATGAACATTGTGTTGTTAAAGTGGTCTTTTTGAAGTGTACATTTGAGTAAAAAACAACTTATTTGACACATGACAGCCATCTAAAGACTACATACTAAATGCTACAGGTGCTTTGATCTCTGCCTGTGTGTTAGAATGAGTTTTGTTGTGTTTTCCTCTCATTATCAGTGGGAGCTCTCAACAATATAAACAAGCAAACAAAACTGAATATGTGAATCGTTTCACAGGGAGATGTTGGATCGTGCCCTTGTGAAAAGACTCAGAGACTCCGACTCTGATTCAGAGAAGGAAGAGGAGAGCAGCAGCAGCAGCAGCTTGCATTCGAGAAAACCCAGCACAGACAAACCAACAGACATCCTCACCACTGTCAAAACCCCAGAGGCACAGGTTAGTAGGCCCCTATACATAGCAATGACGTTTGCAAATATTTTTCAAGGTTTGTTTTACCCTATTTAAAGTTATAAAAATCAAGATTTCAGACCTGTGTCTGCAGTAATTCATCTAACAGCTCTAGGGCTGCAACCAAGAATTATTTTCATAGTTCATTAATCTGTTGTATATTTTCTCGATTAATTGTTGGGTCCCTAAAATGTCAGAAAATAGTGAAAAATGGCGTCCTCAAAATATCTTGTTTTGTCCACAACTCAAAGATAATCAGTTTACTGTCACAGAAAAGAGAACATAAAGATTTAAAGAGCTGGAATCAAAAGAATTTGTTACTTTTGTCTTAAAAAATGACTCAAACCGATTAATCAACTATCAAAATAGTTGGTGGTTAATTTAAAAATTGACAAGTAAACGTTTAATGTCTGCAGCTCTAAACAGCTCATTCTCGCTACTCTTTCTTGTTCCTGCAGTATTTAAAAATGATCCACAGTCAATCAATGCCCCAAAAAAGTATTTTATTATGAACGAGCAGTAGTAGAAACTGTTGCTTAATACCACTCCGATGTGGCTTTATGAGACTGAACAGTAATGCATTGTTTACTGTCACAAAGATATAAATGCAACACACAAAAAAACTCAACAGAAGAACTTTAAAAAAAAAGCCATTCCCTGAGCAAGAATTGTCATCATGCTGTGATTCCACAGGGGACCTCAGCTGGAGGAGTGAAGAGGGCTAAGGTGGAGAGCTGGGAGAGAAGTGTGGGGACACTGGGCAGTAAAGGGGCCCTGGGGTCCCTGGTTGTGCGGAAGAAACCAGCAGCGACTTTCATCAAACCCAGTCCAGTGGCAGCAGCTGCTGCTCCCACTTCACAAACAGGTAACACATCAATATCTCATTCAGCTTTTATGAAAACCTTGTGCACCCCGACTCGTCTGAAATCTAAAAACATTTCTTAGATTTATTTCCTATCATTGTGTATCTTGCTTTACAGATTCAAAGGCATCTATGGCTGAGCCCAAGAATGCCTTGAGGCCTGTTACCACGCAAAATGGGTCATCATCTCTCAGCCTGCTTGGGGCATATTCAGACAGCGACAGCAATGACAGTGAATGAGAAGAACATGCCTGGGTTTTTGAGTGACTGACACACAATTGTATAAATGATGCACAAATGAATATATTGATATGGACTTTTTTGTAATGTGTAAACCAGTTTATGGGTGTATCTTATGCAAACCTTTCTATAAAAAAGAGACTGGTAATAAGTTAATGTGTTGGTCGGCAGTCATTAACAAGAATTTTATCGTCTGGTTGACCCAGTGAACCACAAATAAACTTCCTTAGCTGATCCACCAGTTCATGGACCTGTTGTTTCTGAGAAATTAACCTTAAAAAAAATAATAGTTGTTTTAAATTTCTGGAGATATGCCTTGTTAAAATATCAGGTGTAATTTTTTGTGATTATTAAATTCTGCTTAACTTGAACTCTTTGTCCCTGACATGCTTTGACATCTTGCAACATTTCTCATTTAATATTTTAAATGGGGATGTGGGATCAGAACATTTAGTTTTTTATATCTCTGTGCTGCCCAATGTCTGTCTGCCCATAAAGACACGGATTTAAGTAGATCATATTGGCAAAAATAGAAAGTCTACAAACTTTCCGTGATATTTCACTAAGTTCATAATGTTATGAATTTGTTTGTACAGTGTAATGGGATTTCCTAATTTATAGGGCAGACATCCATTTCATGTGATGTCTGATTTGTTTTAGCACTGGAAGATATACTTGTATTTATATACAGTAATATTGATATCAAGATATCTAAGATTTGGGTTAACTTGATATTATAGCTTTTTTGTTGCTCTTTGAAGTTGGAAACAGCAGGTGACCATCTCAATTCAGTGTCCACTGACTTGCTTTCTCTTGAGCATCGCTCATATTATACAGTCCTCATCAGCACAATGAGTTTGCTTTGTTGGCAAGTAGCTGATGTTCAAATTTTGCATTCATCATTTTTACATTACCATTTAACCACATTGTCTTCCTGTTGTCAGAGGATTTCCTACAACTTAGAGCTTTTCTGTCATTGATATTAAAATAAAATAAATCTCTTTTTCTTCTCTTTTCCTTAACACACTTCTAGTTAAGTTTAAATACAATATTCATATGCTAAGTATTGCTGCTTAAAATATCTTAAAGAGTTAAAACGTTGCATTTGATTTAAGAAATATATTCCAGCTATTACCACAAAAAGACAAAAAAAACATGATTTTCATTCTTCAAAAGTATTGTCCACATTAGAACTCCATATGTGAGACAAATGATTGTATTTGGTTTAATGTCGACCAACTAAAAATATCTCACAACTATTCCCCTTTAACCAGTCCGCCGTGCCAGTCTGAGTGTTGTGTCTGCACAGGTCTGCTCACGGTCTCGTCTGGTCCAGCTAGCATTAGCTGACTGACCTGCTTGGCTCAGAAGCAGGACGGATTTTACGGATAACAATGTTTTATTTTTAGTCGCTGAAAACGTTAAAAACAAAACGCCGGATGTAAAACAGAAAGACACGACGGGAACGCCAAGCCGTCAATGCAAAGAAAGAGGGTGAGCGTAAGAAGAAAGTAACGTCTCCATTTAGTTAGCTAGCTAGCTTAGCAGCTTTTCAGCTAACTTAGCTTTGGCATATTTACAGAGCGGTGACCAACAATTGTAAGACTCACATTACTTTAACCCTTTAACGTTACTCTTTCATTATACAAAACACAACAGCAGTATTTTTCTACCTACTTTTAGCTTTGTGTTGATAGTTTTTACAGAAATGCTGTCCTTAATCTATTGTTATCAATAAGGGATTGATTTAACCCCCTAATTTACCCCCGACGCTAACTAACGTTAGCTATTGTCAGTGGTTGCTGTGATTTGCTGATTTAGCAAGCTGGATTTAGCAAGCTTTGTTGTCAAAGCCCACTGTCTGTGCTTCACTTTGTCACTGTTAACCCTGCGATGCTGGACATGTTATTTTCGCTGGACCTGTTGATTGATGCCAACCCCTTTTTGTTTCTCAGAACATGATCAATTTTTCGGGGATTTAGATAACTTAACAACTGCAGCCAAGTTCATGTAGCTAAGTAAAGTAAGTAAAGAAAACCCTCATTGTTTTCTCCATTTAAGGCCCAACTCAAGGTTACATTTGGCTATTGCGTTAATTGTTGTAGCTTACATACCTAGCTAACGATAGCAACTTTATTGGTCCACATACCTCAATTAGCAATTAAGTTAGCGAGTATGTCTTGTATGGCCCTGATGCAAGACCTGACGCCTTGTGCTAATTTGTCATTATAGTTAATGTAAAAAAACAAGTCAGGTGTCCAATTTATAATGTACAAAACAAATTACATTTGTTAAGCTGATGTTTGGCTTGTATACGATTGTACTGATCCCCCAATGGGAAATATGTCTTAAATTATTGTAAACTGTTGCCACTTCATTCCCAGATCCATGGCAAAGTGGCTAAAGGACTACCTAAACCTTGGCACCAGGCGGGACCCTCCACAGCCCCCGAGGCCAGATTACAGTGAGAGTGAGATTTTAAGGGCCTACAGAGCTCAGAAGGAACTAGATTTTGAGGACCCGTATCAACACTCTGATAAGGAGCATCAGAATGGTGGTTTCAGCCCCTGTAGTGCCACAGTGAGCCTTCCCTCTTTCCCTGAATTTGGTTCAGTGCTGCCTAATGGTGTGGAGGTATGACATGCATGTTTTTACAGTCATCTACATGATTAATGTTGTTTTTTTTTTAATTGAATGCAGGTGCAGTGTCTTGTTAGATAAACATATGTATCTATTCTCCTAGATCTTTTTTGACCTTGACATCCGTTGACATTGAGAAAGGTGATTCCTGAACAAGTTGTTTACATGCGTTGTGTTCCAGGTGAAAGTGTTGTCTCCAAAGCATAGACTTATTAAAGTGGACTCTCAGGAGTTTGGTTGCTGTAAAGTCCCCCTGAGTCCTGTGACTGTCCAAGAGGAACCTGTAAGGACTGTTTTATTTGTGTTCTGCTTAATTTTCTTTGGCATTTCACTCCTATTCCCTCCATCATTGGTTTTCTAGATATACACAAAGCTATATTTCCAGTTCACGCATCCGTGATATGCTCTTTGTTTCTCTCTGTCCCTACCAAGGTGGTTCCCTCTGCCCCAGCAGCGTTGGACGCTGACACAGACTACTCTGATCCATTTGATGTCCGTCCAAACCCAATAGGCAGACCAAACTGGGAACCCAAATCTGCACCTACAGATTGCTGCAGCTACATGGAGCCATTTGAGGCCCAGCGAATTATCTCAGGTTTGTTATATTAGTTCGATAAGTTTTTTTGCTTAATATTTTCAGTTTTCATGTTGATCAACACAGTCACTCAGTTTGCCTGCTCTGTTGACTGTGCAGAGCTGCAGCACAGCATAATGACTAACAGGTCTGGGAGTGGAGATGGCGGACAGTTATACGATAATCCATACGAGGAAAGGATTCGCTACCACCACCGAGCTGCTCCAGCAGCACAACAAATAATTCAGGGGGTTGAGGGGGGACTTGGCCAGATCGAGAGCAGGGAGAGCAGACTGCCTCAGGATGATGAGAGGCCGGCTGATGAATACGATCAGCCCTGGGAGTGGAAGAAGGACAACATCTCTAAAGCTCTAGCAGGTAAATTGGCAATCCAACCTAAACATTTACAATCTGTCTTAAATGTGTGTTGTTTTGTTTGTTTTGTTTTTAAACTAACCTACTGGATCTTTCTGTCTGACCATAGTTCAGTTTGAAGGGGCAGAAAGGGAGCGCTCGCGTGGCCAGACGGAGCAGAACAGGCTCACCAAGACTGGCACTACATCTACCATAAGTAACTCCACTACACTCCGTCTGGCTGGTGACACTCTTCCTCGCCTTGGAGAGAGAGTGGATCCATTAATTCCACTGGAGAGACAAGTGTGAGTGGATCTACAATGTTAAAAGATGGTGCCAGTGTTATAAATGTTTTCTTACTTTATTGTATAGCCCTAATCACCATCCTTGCAGAACAACTTTCAATTTCACGTTGCTGTCTGACTTGATGAATCAGATTCTGTTGCTCATAATAAGAATACATCACAAAAATGTTGTGTATTTTTTTTTGGGGGGGGGGGGGGGAATTTCAGGCCTTTATTGACAGGACAGTTGAAGAAATGAAAGGGGAGAGAGAGGGGGGAATGACATATAGCAAAGGGCCACAGGTCGGAGTCAAACCCGGGCCGCTGCGTCAAGGAGTAAACCTCTATATATGGGCGCCCACTCTACCAACTGAGCTTACCTGGCGCCCAGATTAGTGTGTTTTGTCCCCTGGGTAAACACCCAAAAAATATTCCATACCTTTTCATTAGAGCATTGACATCCAAGGCTAACAGATAGGGTTGGGCAATACATCAATGTTGTATCAATATTGTGATATGAGACTAGATATCGTCCTCAGATTTTGGATATATTGGTAAGTGTTATCTTTACCTGGTTTTACAGGCTGCATCACAGTAAAGCGATGTAATTTTCTGAACTTAGCATACTGTTCTAGCAGTTGTATAATTTACTTTTACCCACTAAGTCATTAAATAATTTCTTGAGACTATTTATCAAAAATCTCATTGTGTAAATAACATTTTGTTAAAGCAGCAATAGCCAGCCATACAATATTGTCACAATATCAACATTGAGGTATTTGGTCAAGAATATCATGATATTGAATTAAATTAAAGTACAGGAAATGACAGTCCATGAGTTACCACATGGATTTAAGTAAAACTCTGTTGACATGTTTTGTCCTGGTCCCCTGCAGGTGGTACCATGGAGCCCTGAGCCGCTCAGAGGCAGAGAGTCTACTAACTCTGTGCAAGGAGAGCTCCTACCTGGTTAGGAACAGCCAGACCTGCCGGAACAACTACTCGCTCTCACTCAGGTACACACTAAATCATTATTGTCCCACATTTGCTTTGTTTTTTAAGAGTTATGTACTGCACCTGCTGGGCTTGTCCCATCTCTGTGTCAGTTGTAGCAGGTTTTTTTTAACCACTTTCTCTGTGTGCTTTATTGTAAGATGTACTGGATCCAAAATAAAGTCCTCCTCATACTGTCTTAAATTGAAACATGCAAACATCATTGCACTCTCTTAAAAGGGAATTCTACTGTTTTTGTTATTAACTGTGTCTTGATCTGTCAAGAGCTTCTTCTCAGACTTGAGACCTGGGGCAATTGTTTTATTGTTCACCATTTTCAAATTACCTTTTATTATTATTCTTTATGGATTCATTTTTAGTCCAGGGTCCACATTTAATAAAATTCTGATATTTACACTTAAGAATCCTCTAAAGAGCCAATGTAGCAGCTATAATCTTAGCATAAAGTGAGGAATAAGACAAATGCATCAATCTGAGCATGCATGTAATAAACTGCATAGCTAATCACATCTTCAGTCCTCAGTAGCTGTTAACAACAGGCTACCAATGATATAAATATTAATGAAATTACACCAAATTGGTTAAAATGAAAACAATCTGGAGCAGGGAGGAGAGTTTGCTGCTGATAGAGCAGATACATCTGATTAAAAAAATGCAACATACATTGAAATAGACTACAATTAAAATCATATTCTTTGTATATTAACAGTTTGTAAAAATTGTTTTAGAAAATCATAAATTGCACATCCTTTTATCTCAGATAATGCTTTATTAATGAAAGACCATGCAGTTTTGTTCAGTCAATTCAAAACATTAGCGTGGAAAAGCCTTGTCAACCTTGGGGAAACAATATTCTAAATGATAGGTCCACTTACTTAGCTTTTTCTGGAGCTTTCAAGTGTATCCAACAGCTTCTATAGCGATTGACACTTGCTCCGGTACAAAGCTAATCATCTGGTACTATGACCACCTGTTTAATATATATGTCTCTCTGCCTTCCCCTCTCACAATCTCAGGGTCTTCTATGAATGGTGATGTTTTTTTTCAAAGAGAATTGATTGGTCAATAGGCGGGTTGACCTGTTAACTCAAACAGTACCTTCTCCAGAGCAGGTTAGCTGTTAAGCACAAGTTACCATGGTGATTTATCCCGGTAAAACTGAAACCAGCGACGTAAGACGGAAAAGCCTAGGGCTAACCCTGAAGTTACCGTACTTACCCCAAATCTTTCTTTGTAGTACACACCTCTGGTGGGTTTCAGTGATAAAGACAGTTTATACTAATTTATGGTACCAACCTACATCATTTCCCTGCATCGTATTCCCAGTAATTGAGCCTTGCCCTAATTGTTTTCAGAAACAGAATGTGACAGTTTTCTTCCAGATGGGGTTACTCACTCATTGGATCATTTCTTGGCAGAATACCAGGGCATTTTTGTCTTGATGTGATGTGTGTGTTTGAAACAGTCTCACAATTCCGCTTTTTTTATGTTCTTTCCATAAATATCTTAAAACAAGCAAAGATTACTCTCTCCTTCTTTCTCTGTCAGGAGCTGTAAGGGCTTCATGCACATGAAGTTCACTCAGTCTGCAGATGGGCGTTACGTGCTCGGGGAGAACAGCCCTCCCTTCTCCACCATACCTGAGGTCATCCACTACTACACTACACACAAGCTGCCTATCAGAGGAGCTGAGCATATGTCCCTACTGTATCCTGTCATAGTGCAGACACTCTGACACCGATGCACTCGCATACTCTTTCTCCCTGTGCTACTGAATACAATATATTTACGTATTACCTTCCTAATTTCCTACATGTCCTTTCATCGTCATCCTACCTGCACTGCCCACAAGAGATTGGACTGTTTGGTGCTATCTTTTCCATTTACCATAACTCCAGTAACTACACTGGCAGCTTAATAAGAGAGCTCAGTGCCCCATGAATATTTGCCTGTGAACTGGTATTATCACTGAAATCACCTTATTTTAATACTATGGAAATCCTCAATCATTGATATAAATGTTGGTAGCTGAGTCCATTTAGATAGGAAGATAAAAAAGAGAAGACAAACTCATATCTTGAGACTACAGAATAATGCATGGAGATTTGTCTCTTTTACACACATGTTTTCTCTAGGTCTACGCCAATCATCTAGTTTTTTTTTTTTTTTAGCCAATACAGCAAGTATTTTAAAGTAAATTTGACATTTTTAAGTGACAAATGAAAATCAAACAAAGATATGCATATGGCCGTGGGGTTTTAAACTAGATGTTGGCAGTAGAAAATGCTGTTATAAAAGTGCTGTAATTGAAACAACACTGTTAACATCCTTTACGTTTTAGTTAAAATATCAACCAAACAATAAATATTTAACTGGCCTGTGAATGTTATGTAACTGCATACCCTGCAGTGTTCTCCCGAGTTCATGTTATGTTTGAACAATACAAAGCCACAGTATAATGTCCGGCAGACATAGCTTGCTAACTTTACACAGTAGCAGACCCTGCAATACTAGTTTAGAGAATTACTGCAGTATTATATTGAAAGCTTGTGGCTTTGTGATTATGACTTTTAAAGGAGCGTTGGTAGAATATTTACTTTGCTGTTTTTTTACGATTTGAAATGTCTGTTGAGAATAAAGGTGTCTGTTTTTAAATATCCTGTGCGTTTGTTGTTCTGTTGTCTCGGTCTGTACATTTCAAATGAATGTTCGTGAAACAGGAATTTTTAAAAATATATTGGGCTTCATAATGCAGGTCATATAAATAGATTGTTATGCTTAAATTGAATATTTTAGATTCTTTGTGTGTGTTATTTTTTCCTATACTGTAGTAAAGATGAGGTTAGTTAAATGTGCTTCACTTTTAACTGCAGAGGCAAGGCAGCTGAAGTGTATCTCTTTAGCTTAAACATGTCCATCTCATCCAGCTTTCTTGTAGGGCCTAAAATGAAAAATATAATGTAATAACAAACAACTAGTCAAAACTTGTTTATTATACACAGAAGGATATTATTTATTAATTTATAAGTTGTGATTGATGGAAACTACCTTTGGTTTATTTCATTATTTCCAATTTTAACACAATTAGGAGTTAAATTTAGAATGCAATTTGATGGATGAAGGAAAACCTTTTCGAAATGCGTCCACCTTTAACTCTACCTGAAATGGCACTTTTTCTAAACAAATTGCTTTAGAATAAAAGCAAAATATCAAATCCGAATTAAACTAGTGGTAAACAGTGAAAATGTCATGAAGGTTAATAAGGCCATCTGTTGTGTTACAAATCATACGATCGCATATGTATTACTCATTTAATGCCCTACCTTATCATCTCTCCTTGCCTGGTAATTGCGCTTTTGTAAGATTTATGTAACATTTGTCTACAGTTTTGATTTGTTCTGATGCATTGCCCTGTATGCAAAGGTTGAATGAATGACTATATTATTTAAGTTAAGTGATTAAGTGGCAAATACCTGCCTGCACTTCAGGGAGGCAGAGTTGGCCATCTTGCCTCGCCCTGTCCGTAGACGATCTTTGGTAGACTGTACCCCACCAGTGTCATCTGATCCCCTAGCAACCAGCAGGTGTTGGTGTCACCGCGAGGGACTTTACAGGTAAACATTGTAGCTTTGAGATAACAGAAAGAATTAACATTTATAAGTTTAATGTAAACAATAATCTGTTTTTGTAAGGTTAGCATTATGATTATTAACTGTAAATCAATCCATTGTTTTGTTTTTAAGTTGTATGTAAAATGACAGGAAGTAGTTAAAGGAACTTGTTGGTAACATGTTTAAATAGCTTGTTTTGTCTAGTCCAAAACCCAAACTTTTAATTCAGATCGGCATAAAGAATAAAAAATCTGCTAATTTTTAGAGCCTGGTCGAAACTACCTTGTGTTTAGAATTTTATTTATTTATGGTCAAAGATATGTCTAAGTCAAAGACAAAAGTATTTACTACGGCTCAGTCCTTACCTCAATGACCCAGGTTCGAGTCCCACCCGCGGCCCTTAGCTGCAAGTTGTCCCCTTTCCCTGTCCCACCTTTCCTCTCCAGCTATTACTTCAAATAACAGCCAAAAAAGCCCCAAAAATAATCTTAAGAAGATATGTCACTAAACAAATGTTCTGCTTTGAATAATAGTACTTCTCGCACACTTAAATATGTAATATGTAAATGTAAAATATGAATGCTGGACAAGACGTCCCGGCCTACTATAGGCCCATTCTGAAAACTAGGTAAAGCTTTGATGGGAGCTTATATACTGAAATGACAGACTATCATCATATTCTAATGCTCTGACATAATAAACCACACATTTTACAATTGTAGACATAGCCTAAGCCAGCTGCATTGATTTTTTTATTGCACAGCCCACACTATATGTATCAAAATGTTTGTTGTTGGTGAAAGTATAGGTGATGATGTGATAGTTAATTATTAGCAGCAATTAACTCTGTTTCCCAGATCAACTGTTTCCATGGCAACACGGGTGCAGATGCTCTCTCAGCCCAAACCCAACCGACTCAGATATCCAGACCGGTAGGCCTTACTGAACCCCTCTGTCTCTCTATGTCTCCAACTTTCTCTGATCAGGCCTATTTTTATCTTTAGTCATTCTGTTTACTGGCTGGATCAGCTGCCACCAGAGAAGACTGGATCCACCACCAAAACTGGTACATCTCTCACTGTTTCTCTCCTGTTTTCTTCTACTTACAAACCTGCCCTTTGCTGCTTTTTTTGATGCTGTGCAAAAATGTCTCTGCAGAGTTAACCCCTCGCTGGTTGGAGCTATGTAGAAGTAGAAAGTTCTACACACAAGTCACGTAAATATAATGTGTTCTTTCATTACAAATGCATAATGCTACAAATGACTACATAACTACACGTTTTTTGTTTGTTTTGCCTTTAACTTAAAACTTCCTCCATGTTTACCTTTTCGTTTAGTATTAGTATTACATCCATTTCAACAGACAGTTTTTTTCACAATAAAAGTCTGTCAGCTTTCCCATTATAGATAGGCATTAAATTTGAAAACATATATATATACAGTGTATATATATATATAAAACATGAATATATATACTATACTGCAGTGAGTATAATGTGACTCTGTTGACATCCACAAGCCAAAAAAAAGAAAGCTCATTAGAAGAACCCTTGTGGAATTTCGACCACTAATAGTGCTATTTATGAGCAGGTTTGTTCTTGTACATCTGCAATCTTACACATTCCTGTCAATGATTTAACACTACTCCACTGATCTAAAAGTGCCAAAAAACACAGCAATGCAGCTGGCAAACATGCTAGCTGGCAAAAGTATTTAAATCACCCTGAATTAAGAAAAGAAAGAAAAGAAGAGAACACTCAGCATGTTTGTTAGGCCTTAAGTTTTTGACAAGAAAATATCACAGGGATCCTTTTTAGATCTGCCAAAACTCATCTCCATCTGGCTCTAGTTTTGTTGTCATTTATATAATTTCCTCCACCCAACTTTTTGGCCTTTCCCAGAATTTCTCCTGTGTGGAAGGTGAGTGAATGGGCTCTCAAGGCAGTCCCCTCCAATCGGCTGTGTAGTCTGGCTCAACCGCGAAACCCTGCAGTTGGCTGGCAGCAGGACCACCTACTACTTGCTCCTGTGAGTAACATACAACTCATTTCCTGAGAAACTGCTGAGTGTAGATCACGAGGTGGCTGCACAACCAACTGTGTTAGTAATGCCAGTCAGTTAGGGTGTCTTTGAGTCTGTCTTAGTGTGTTTTTTATTGGTGCTTAGGTTTTGTATATAACAGCTGTTTTGTTGTCTGTAAGCTTGTTTTCAGGTAAATTGGCATTAAATACATCTTTTCTAAAAAACTCTTTTGCACACTTCTTTTTTGGGGCAGGTGCATCGGAAAAGTTAAATTTTACCATGCGTAATGGAAGTGTATGGGACTTCAACCAATAAATACATCTTAAAAGCTTTAGTTTTCAGACGTCTATATGCCTTAAAAACAAAAAATGCAACTTTAAATTAAAGGATAATCCCTATGTCTTGAGCATTAACACATGGTGTAAACAGTATAAGTCCAAGTATATACAATAGGATAAGATAGACCTTAGTGATCCCACACAGGGGAAATTACCTTGTTCTAATAGTACTGTATAAGTCAAAAAAGTCATAATTTATGATTTGCTGTTATCTATATTGCTGAACGACATGAGTCAGCAGAGGGAGAAATTCTACTGAAAATGTGTTGTTTTAATTTACCCATTTGATTTAGTTTCATGTCTCAGAGCTCATATCTGATACTGATGCTTTTTGTGTGTGTTTAATATAATATAATGTTATCCATGGCCTAAAACATGATTGTAGTTGAGCAGAGGGACGCGGACAGCAGTCGCCACTTCCCGAATTTGCCAGCTTGCCCAACCAAAAAGAAGAGTGTTACTAGAGGGTTCTGGCCCCAAACCTAAACCTGTACCCATGACCCACATACCTTGCAAAGCCTCCGCACACATAGAGCTACTTGCTAGTAAGTCTGTTTTTGCTTCATCCAATCTGATAAAATTGTGATTTACTGTGGCATTTTAAAAATAGCATTTGACATGATTGCTTTTATCTCCTCAGCCCCTAAGTTCGACCACCCCAAGTTTGAAGGAGAGCGCTCTGTGGGCTGGCCCGTGTCCAGAGCAGCGAGGAACTACGTAGCCAGCCCAAGACTTCATGAGCTGTCCGGTCCCAAAGAGAGGAAGGCTCTGTTTGAGGGATACAACCCTTACATTGTTAGCCTGGCTGCCCGGTCTGCTAGCCCATCGCCTCGGATACAACAGCTGTGTTTACCTCTGCCTCGCAAATGTAGCTCAAACTACGATGGATTAGGTCAAATCCCCTGAGAAGTATTAATGGTTCTCCTTTACCTTATTGTGATAAATATGTTCTAAAATTGTGACAAAGTCCTCTTATTTGCTCATTTACACAAAAAAGATGGGGAGAACAATAAAGCTGCAGCCTGCATGGATTCACTGAAAAACTACAATCTCTAGTTCTGCATCAATTAAAGATAAAGCTGAACGGGTTGGACTAGCACTGCTTTTGGGACATCAATCAAAAATGTGTTAAGTGCCACAATGAATGCATTACACACACACACACACACACACACACACACACACACACACACATTCATCCGTGTATTGTATAATGCATTTTAATATCCAATGTGCAGTGCTATTACAAAATTATTAAAAAGAAAACCTGCCTAATTGCAGGAAATCATAGATCATGAAAAATGAAACAAACCGCAGTTAAAATTGCTTTGAGACATCCTGCAGCACATATCTTTCACTTCTCAATTGTTCTTATTGTTTCAGGCAGAGAGGCAATGAGTCAGCTCTGCAGAGAAATGCTGAAATAATTAATAGGCTGCATTTTGATAGGCGAGATGAACCATAACATAAATGATGATGGTTTTGGTAAAATGAGCCTAAATCCAGATAAGGTTTATCAATGAGTGAGTCTCATTTGAGATTTTGTCTAAACTGTGTCTACAGTGCAACCCAGCATTGAAAGTAGAGAAAGTGCAACCTACTTCCTTTTTTTACAGATTATATTCTCATTGTTTACTTCTTTCAATATCTTGTGGATTAAATAATCATGGAATTTAAGTCGTCATTTGATTTCCACGCTCGTCCAGGGGACCCCGAACCCCAGTTTTGGCACCGGCACTGACAAACAACGGGGCGGAACAGATTCTTTACTACAAGCTGACAGGCTGTTGCTCTTGCACAATCGCTGCTGATGGACTCGGTGAGACGCGCGTGCTGTCCGAAGTCACAGTGGTAAGTGGACGAGATTTCGGCTCAAACCATTCCAAGTCATGGGTTTCATTTGTCTCGCGTGTCTTTTAACACCTTAAAAGTCTCACGTTCGCAACTCTTCAGCGAGAATGCAAAGAAGGTGAATAGTTTCACTTAAAAGATCTTAATAGCTTAGATAATTTATGTTATAGCTATACTTTAAAATAAAGGTATTCAAGTTAAATGCCGTTTATTCGGGTATAGCGATTATTATTTTTTAAGCAATTTCAAAGCAAAGGTTGGCTGGTTCAAGCTTCTAAAAGGTGAAGACTTGTTTTTCTTTTCTGTTTTACATCCGTGCAAATGAAATATAATTGTTTATGGACTGCTGGTTGAGAGACGTTTGACTATATCTTGGAATCAAGGAGCATGTAAAGGGCATGTTCACCATTTCTGACATTTTGAAGACTGAACTATATTGATTTATTGCAAAAACTGGAAACGTGTTGCCCCAACTGTAATTATTATAAGTTGAAATGGACATATACAGAGCAGTCAGTTTATTGGACACAGCGTGCCAGTCTAATGCAGTTTAAACCATCTGTCCTGCAGACAGTCAGTGGTGAAAAGTAACCCATAACTCAGTTACTTTAGTTTCTTACGATTTAAAGATTTTATAAAATAATGTAAACGTCATCTCGACCAGCTGCAACATTAAAATATTTTTAATATATTTTAATACCAATGCAATGATATAATGAAGGGGTCATTCTGCTGTGATTGTTTTGTATTTCTACTTGTGAAATTATAAATATAGGATACATATTTGTAAAGCTTGTGTTTAGTTTAGTGGACACTGGGTCAAAGAGGTCTGGATTCAACTCTCTTTAAATATTGCTTATAACTTATAAATAGGGGGACTTAAATTGAAGTGTTAACATGCCGTTCAGTACAATGCCATCCCAACCAACAGCACCAAAATAAGGCAACACCTCTCACTCAGTGTCATCGCAATCTGAGTTATATTCTGTACAAAGGTGTGTGTTTTTGCAGAGCTTTTAATTTAGATTTAACAGGTGTACCTGATAATATACCTGTTCCTCTGTAGCACCAACTACATGACTGAGCTCTTATAGCAGGCAGGGTACAAAATTAGCACCTTCCAACAGCCAAATTTTAACAAAATAAGGAAGTGTCTGTGGAAATCTGCTCCACTCATCAGCTAAAAAAAAAACAATGGTATGGCCTATTGAGTGACAGAAGTTGAACATTCACTAGTCATTTGCCTGGTGGACCAAAAAGTAGATTTTGCACCCAGGTAAGGTTGACACAGTGTCAATGGTAAAAAAGTCGGACCTGACCTTCTGTCTTTATTTTGATTAAAGAACCCTAGACATTTCCAGCTTCAAACCCAACACACCAACTTTAAACTGCTTTTCATATTGTTTGACACATTTTCTATGTGGCAATTGAAAAATGTAGTGAAAGTTGTTTTACTATGTTTTTCTTTTTGTTTAGCTGTTCAGTGTGACTCGTAGTGTGATGGGGGAAAGGGAGTGAGCCAGTCGGCACTGCCAGGAGAGACCTGTTGGTGTCATGGAGCGGAGCTCGGCTGTGGTGTGGACCTGCCTGCTGGGGGTCGGACTCACCCTGGGTAACATCCTTTCCTTTTTTAAATCCAGAGTAGACTGATTTAGTTAGACCCAGTGTCATGGCATGCTGATATTTGTTTGAGTGTCATGGTTAGAGAATAAAAATCCTGATTAGAGAGCGATGATGATTTGCCATGTAAATTAGATCATGTCACCAAGCAGGAAGTTCGTTATTACCAAAACAAATCCTAGTGTGACTTTACTGGTTTGACAGCTACAATGTATCAATAGGTCTGGTACTTATTGTCTACTTGTGTATTTGGTTCTGACAGACAATGCGTCAGGAAGTCTGGTAAACAGAAACTTGACAGTTATCAGTTATCGTCCCAAACAAAACTAATAAGCGCCGGTTCAAAGAGACAGTGAAATATTGTGAGGCAAAATTAGCAACTCATCAAAAACAATATGACATTGGTAAATAATAGTGAAGATTGACCACCATGAATAAATGAAACTCTGCATTGTGACACTAAAGTTACCTCAACTAAACTGGAAATGTTTCTCCAACAAAAAATGGTGCCAACATCTGTATTAAATAGTATGTAGTTACGTATTAATCTACCGGTATGTGAGACATAGTATGATCATGTTGATCACCCCCACACATACTGTACCCAGGTGCACGCTGAGCCAGTTGTGAAAGTTAGATTGAGGCAAACTTCCTGTACAGTCTTGTCTGAGCTTCTGTTTTAACCTCAGGCCAAATAGCAACTGAAGCACATTCATAAATATTTGACGTAAGATGAATTATGTGAAAATGGCAAGGCACTTAAAAAAAAAAAGGGCAGGTGATTGGATGAACCATCCGCCCACTACATCCGCCAAGGTTGTTTTGAATTATCGGTCGCGGCCGTCACACACACACCTAAACCAAGCTGTCTGTGGCTCCTCGCCAGACACTGATTGGTTCTGCCGTTAATGGTTGAATTGGACTGAGATAATTATCATTTTACTGTTTGTTTCAATAAGTTTGTCAAGGCAGATTTAAGTGCTGATGTTTGGCAACAGTTGGCTCGTGGAAGAGATTCACTAACAGCTTATCTATCCCACGTTCCTCTTTTTTTCGTTCATTAAATCTACCTCCAATTTCTTTCATTTCCTAAAAGCAAGCTCTGCTTGATGCTGTTTTTCCAAACCACTGCTTGTGCATTTAATAAAATATACTAAAAACTTTATGACAAACCAAAATCTCCTACATCATTGAGGATTTTCTGTATCTGCCTCTCCATGCTGTTAACTCCAGCCTCTCTCCATCTTCAGCCTTGCCTCCAGGCTGCCCTTTTAACTCCTCCAATGCTGACCCCCGACTCCCTCAGCTTATTGGCTGTGTGTTCCAGCATCGAGATAACGTCACCTGCCGCTGGAAAGCTGGCAACACCCCAACGACAGACTACACTCTGCAAGTTCATTTGATGATAGCGTGAGGAAAAACATTTCTTTAATATGTTAAGTCTGTGAAAGTCTTTGAAACTGTGGACACAGTATTTTACTCCATGCATATTCCATGCAGATTGATCTAATACACTGCATGTGTGTACAGTATGCATTTATGCGTTATGTTGAATTCTTTAAACAGCAGATACTGTTGTCCAAGAAAAATTTCCCAATCTTTTTCATACTGAAAAAAATGCCTTTTTATTCATATAGTCAATGTTTGATTGTGATTAAGTAACAATAGTGTTTTACTTCAACCTGAATGATATTCAGATACATTCACAGATGGGTGACAAATTAAAGGGAAAAACAATGTAAAGTGTCTTGTAAGGCCACCAAAAACCTCCATAACAGCTTTAGTGTTCCATGTCACATATTCTCCAAGTATTTGGTACTCTTAGGGATGAACACTATTCTTCAAAGATATAATAGTATTTTTATGGTTTTTGGAGCTAGAGATGTTGTCAAACCCTTTAGTAGGTCTTCAACCGGGATAAGGTGTCTGTGAAGGCCATAGCATATGATCATTTTCATACTCATCCCCCATTCAGTTTGCCATTGTGCCCTGTATAGAAGCATTTGCATCTTTTTTGTTTCTCCACACAATTATTTTGTTAATTTTCTTTGAAGGACAAGGCTGGTGTTGTTCTTTAATTTCCATATTGGTAACAAATTGCGCAAATAGCCCAAAACCTTATTGTGTCCTTCACTCATTATTTTTGGACTTCTCTGCTGTATCTGTGGCCAAAAGCTCATTTGTCTCTACTGATGACGTACAAATTTTAAAGACATGTCACAAATAGTTTCAAGTTTGCAAAAGGCTCAGTAATTGTCTAAAACAGCTGGGTGCTGTAGGGTTTAGCAAATGTTACTCAACCCGGAGTCATTCGGACTATTTTCCACTGCAGATGAATACACATTATGGTGTTCTGGTGAGTATTTATGGTGCATTCCCTTTGGGAAGACAACATGGCTGTCTGCATGGCTGATGCTGGCTGAGCATCAACAGTAGTGACAGATGTAGGGACAAAGTGTTTATCAGCACTTCTGTCTTATTTGTGTCTCAGTAAATCAGTCAGACACACAGTCATGTCCATCTTCAATCTGTTTACATGTTGCTAGAGTGTTTGTATGTGCAAAATACCACATAATGCATTGTTATTAACTGGTATTGCTAACCTGGCTAGAGGTTAAATATAATGGATAAATATTGTTTTTCTGACTTGTTCTTGGAACGCTGTCAACTGGTTTGATGTCTTTCCCGGGTTCCAAGCTCCAACCTCAGAGCTGTGTGGAATGAAACAAAATCAAATCCAGTTGTAGTAGTTGGACAACAATGGAGCATTATATCACATAGCAATAAGATGTATCAGGCTTTGGCTACACAAACAATACTTGTTGATTATAAAAACAATATAGAATAATACAAACCTTATCCTTTAATTTGTCACCTGCCATCCCTTATGAAGTCCCTTAATGTGTTTAAAATTTGTGCAACCAATCATTTCGTAGGAGTTTGTCTAACAAAGGGTAACTACTGTTTTTTTTCAACCTGGATCCATTTTCCTATCTTTTTGTGTGTGGGTGACAACAATCTTTAAAGCAAAATTATGTTACTTTTTCTACCTTAAAATAATGTTTCCAAAACCGTTTCAGTGGTTAGGCAACTCATAACAGGGTGCAGCATTTCTGCATTCACTTTGCGGCTCTCTACCGGCTATAACGGCACTATGCAAGTTGGCTAGATTGGATAGAGGATTTGTAGTTCCAATGAGACGTAATGGGATAATTATGCTTCCACACTGTGGCACCAATGCGGGAAAAGTTTCATCATGTTGCCCTAAAAGACTCAATTGCGTTTAAAGCCCCCAAGGTTGTTGACTTCAAGGCACCTAACCCTAATCTTAACCCTATGTTGGGGGCTTAAAACACCAAATACCTCTTTAAAGTTGGTTCAGTATTAAGCATGAACGCTGTATCTGGCAGCCACAGCCCAGGTGGCAATGTACCCCTGTGGGGCAATTGTGCATCGTCAATTTAGTCCACTAAAGTGCTTTATTTTGCACCTGAAAGGCTTAGATTATTATTCTATGTGTCCGACAACATCATGGAAAGGATCACAAAGACAGGCATTTTTAAAACGTCATTAAGACCTTTCTGTTTAGCCAGAAACAGCTCTGAGTTTGTTAGCGCTAAACCTACCAGACTCCATTTAAAAAAACAATACTTTTAGCGTGTATAGAGCCAACATATTTTCACATGTATATCGAAACCAAAACTAAAGTTATGATTGTTGCGGCTTTTCATAGCTTTATTTTGTGTCTGTCGACTTTGAATGAGATGTATTTTATATTGCTAAAAATACTTTTTATTTACATGGAGCTTTAGCTTTACAAAATGCAATTTCATTTGAAAAAAAGGATCTTTCTCTTTAACAGAGGGCTGACCTCCTCAGAAATCCTTTCCAAAATGTTGTCAGACACTTAATTAATTAATTAATCTGAGTCTGTCAATGGCAAAACAAGTTATTTTTGTCCACTTAAATACAAACTGGACAATTGCCCTATTAACTTACATTGTAGCTTGATTTTGTGCTGCAGACTGCAGCGATCTTGCATAATACTGGGCCAGTTTCATAGATTGTTGTTCCCATCATCAGTCACCTAGACACAGAAACATAGGAAAATACACAGGTAGAAAAAAAAAAAAAAAACAGTAGATGCCTTTTAATCAATTATTGTTAAGTTTACACATTAGAGGATACAGTTCCCAGAGAGGGGGACAAACCGTTTTTATTTACTCTTGTTATGATTGTACTATCCAACTTGAAAACAGCTTCCATTGTACATGTCTGCAGCCTGTGAAGTTAAGAACTTTCTGGAGAGCTGAAAGAAGCATAGTAACTGTGTGGTTGGTAATCAGGAAACAGACAGTCTGATAGTGTCTTAGATGTAGGTCTACCTTTGATATCTGATATCATATGCTCAGTCATTTTACACTTGAAAGGCTGTGCCTTTTTACATATTTCTTCTTAATGCTTGGTAATATTCTACCCTAAACACCTAACCTTTTCTGCACTTGGGATGGTTTCTTTCAAAATATATTGTGATGAAAGTTATTTTATCTCAAGAGAACATGCAGTTTTCATTTTAACATACTGCTCGCTAGCCATTGTGTGTTCCAGGCTACAGAGCAGCTTCTTTCATCAGGCTGTAAGAGTCCTCATCTCATCCTTCGTACTTCCCCAAAAAACATTTTTTTTTGGAAGAAAAGGCTATAGTTTGCATTTTTATGTTGGAATCCTGTGCTGTAGAATAACAATAAGTAAACGTAAATCTTGAACTGTTTATCAGTGTTTATGAAAGATTTTAAATTAAGCGGTCAAACTGGATGAGCCATATCCCCCTTCATTTATAGGAAACCGTTGTGTTTTTGCATCTTTGCAAGTTTGTGCCAGCATTTTTGGTAGATAATAATTTTGCATGCTTTGACTTTGTAATCAACTTTGAATCTCCCATTCGTGTGAGTCATCAGCAGTGGGTTTGATGAATTTAGATGATAAAAGTCCCACATTTTCCACCTCTCAAGCGTTGGGTTGGTTAGGTAATATTATATTCTGTTCTTTATTTGTGCACAAAATTAGTTGTGACATAACCTTTCAAAAGTAGATGAGATAACAGATATGTCTGCACAGCATGAAATAACAGTAGAACAGTTTTGTGATGGGATTACAATTGGGTGTGTGGCAGCCCATGCAAATATGAAATGTGAACACTCATCTGAAACAGGCGTGACAGAGTATGGCTTTTTTTTGGTCCTTGTGGTTTTATACCTGGTGTGTGTTTTGTCTGCTTTTTTTTTACATTTTTGCATGTATTTTTCTCTGTTTATGTGTATTTGGTGGTGCACAGAAACAAAAAACAACACACGTTCACATGCACTACGTCTGACACCAGCTGCACGGCGAAGTTGGACGGCGCAACCGCGATTTTCTGCTTTTGCATCACCGTCACAGCACACGGTCATAACCAGAACATAACGTCACATCCTCGGTGTCAGTCTGGTCGGACTCAAGGTGAGGCTTCCCCTACTCACATTCTTATTATTCCTCTATTACTTCTTTCTCAATCTTCTCTCCCTGTCTTTCTCAGTAATGTTGTCTCCAGTGACGTTGAAGAGCAGCCAGTCAGTCAGTGGGAGACCTCGGTGTCTGGCTGTAACCTGGAGCTACATCGTGTCTGACTTTCCTTTGGCTCCCTTTGAAATCAAAGATGGAGACCTGAAATCGCAAATGGAATTCACAGCACAGGGAGAGGTCTGCCACTCCCAATTACGCCCAAACACAAAACCACACACTGTGTATCACAACATATCAAAACATCCCACATCAAGAATATAGTTACATCCCATCACATCCTGTTTTCTCAGTCCTCACTGGCCCTTTTAATGTTTTGTAATTTTAAAAACAGATGTCTAAATTTAAACAAACGCAAAAAGCTGCCTAGCTTTCTTGCTTGGTTAATAAATACACTGTAGAAATGTATTATTAATATTAATTATTAGTATTATTATTGAAATGCTTCATGTAGCACCTATGAGTTAATCCTCATCCTATTTGTTTATCCTATACAGTTCAATGCTCAGGTGGAAACTGTTGATGTGAGAAACAACAGCTTCTTGGTTTGTCTCTTCAGGCCTGACACTTTATACACTGTCAGGCTTCGTCACCGCTACATGGGCCCAGAGAGTCCCTGGAGCCCGTGGAGCAATGCCTGCCAGGGAAGGACAGGAGAGGACGGTGAGAGGAAACAGAGTTGACCAACTTGTTCTTGGTGTTTGTTGAAACTCTCAATCACTTTACTCTTACTTAATACTGAAACAAGTGCTGGCTATGACGGTTAGATGCAGGGATAATTTTCAGGGAAAGCCTGGGGTGTTTTAACAACAGTCTACAGTAATGCTTGCAGCTCTAAGAGGCTAAACTTACACATAGTGGTGCTTTGAGTTAAAAGTCAGCATGAGATCATCCCTGGAAAAGTAAAATAATTTGACCTGCTGGTGGCTCTAGAGGAATTGGTAACACATTCACTAAAATGTCTTTACCTTGTAGAAGGCAGAATATTTTTCTGTTTTTTACTGCTGGCAAAAGCATACATTCCACCCCCCTTTGTTATTGTATTCACTTAACACATTCTGCTGTATCTCCCTCAAATTATCTTTTAAATATGTCCTCCCTCCTTCCATTTACCAGCTCCATCTGCAGCACCAGCCTTCTGGAGGCGAGTGAAACAGACGACAGACGAAAATGGTTGGAGGTTCATCACACTGCTCTGGAAGGTGTGTGTGTGCGTGCATACGTGTGTGCGTGAGTGTATTTGCGTCATGAGGATGAGTAACTCTTATTATATCTTTGAGCTTTAGAGTTTTATTGGTTTAATAAGTTTTGAATCTGAGTAGTTTTTAATCACCATCAGCTCAATGACTATCCAATATTTGTTTTTATGTCTCTCTGAAATTATAAATGTATCATGTTATAGTCTGATTCAAATTGAACTGAAAAATAAACTGAGATAGCTGGAGAAAGAGAGAATTTAATTTCATACGATCTTACATAAGGGGATATTCTAATTTAGACATCTCTCTCACAGCAGCTCACTTTAACTCCTCCCTTTCTGTTTCTATGGTTTTCAGCCCTTGCCTCATTATCTATCCAATGGCAGAGTCCTCTTCTTCAATGTGAGTTGTCAAACAGAAAGCGCTCAGGTCCTAATTGATTATGGAAGCTGCAAAGATTTGCACCACATGAATACATCCTGTAGCCTACTCTTGCCTGCTGGACGGTGGTCCTGTGCTTTGAAGGCTTCCAACTCCGCAGGGACCTCGCCAGAAGCCCGAATATGGCTCCGGGGAGCTTCTGAGACAGGTAGGGTCTCGCTTAAATTCCTCCATGGATTATGACATTAATGTTTGAGGGAAGTGTTGTTCAAGTTTCCGTGCTCTTTTGCATTGATTTTTTAAGTCTTCAAGGACCAATACTGGGTGGATGAATAATTTTGAAGTAATACTGAAATCAGAATACTCAACTTCTCTTATTAGGCATTTGTTTTTACTGTACAAATCCCTTGCCTACAAACTTGTCCCTTCTCTCTCTTCAGAGCCACCAGCCCCGAGGTCAATGGCTGCAAAGCCACTGGGTGACAGTGGCTTGGATGTTCGCTGGACAGCTCCAGTTAATTGGTCAACGAGCGGCTTTGTGGTGGAGTGGTTTGCTTTCAAAGAGAGAAACAGTGGCATCCTACACTGGGAAAGGCTGAATAGTTCCTGTACAGCACTTGTCATCACAGGTAATCCAACAACGCACACATCTTAATGTGTAAAATATTATCTGCCAATTTAGAAATTATGATGCACATAGTCGTGAGACACATTTTTTTGGAATTCAAAAAGAAGACTTACTAATACAAATTTTCACTTTCATCTTTTAGAGGGAATAAAGCGATTGGAGCGTTATTCTGTTTCTGTCAGAGCGCTGTATGGTCAACGAGGGGCAGGGCGGAACACAACGGTTCACATGTATACACGCCAAGGAGGTATGTAATCTACATGCTACAGCATGTGTTGTCTCATGCCGAGCTGTCAAAATAGATTCAGACCAGGACATACCCACTGAAGGTGTAGGTAGGTAAATGTCGGATACACAGGTCACAGATTATTCTTCTCTTCAATTACTCTGTGTTTTCCTAAAAAAGCTGGTGACTGTAGTTTTCGGCAAACATTCAAGCAGGAGAACATTTTTGGTTATGTGTTGCCGCTGATGAACACATTTGATCATATTCCCAGCAGCAGAATGGTAGTGAAAATCAAATAAACGAGAGGTGCCCATTTTAATCATGATGAAGTAACACGTCACCCAGAGCAATTCATAATTTTTGGACAAAAATGGACGTCTGTTACACAGAGAAATAAGGGTTATACTTGTTTGTATTATCATCAATGTATTGTTGTTTCTTAGTCTTTTCTTTGTCAATAAGAAGTAAATAGGACTTAGTATCAGTGTCCTATACTATTTTCTCTGGGTCCTTGTATTTTCCAGAACAGGACAATGTCTTCGTCTCCTGTGCAGCAGCTTGAAGTTCTTTATACGTAGACTTGATGAATGGCAGTCCATTCTAAATGGATCGATCGATTGGACCTTGTTACTCCAAAATAAAAGCTGAGGACTTCATGTTGGATTTTGTGTGATTAGATGAGAATGAGGTGACTCTATTTCTGCCAAACATCTGTCTTACTTCCAATGGGGTTGTCTCAGTCATTAATACTAGGATTTGATAAACAAAATCTGCTGAAAGTCTAATCTGACGACAGATGCAGAAAACAAAAACAAGCATAACATGGTGGAAATCAAATCCAGCTGCTGTTTTCATTTCAATTTGGTTGATTTACACCTCTGCTGGTATGCAGACAAAGTCATGACGGTGATCTAGACCTTGTTTGTAAGAAAACAATACACTGGGACACATTTATTTCACACAATACACATTTTTGACAGAGAAAATTAGATCTCCTTGAGATCAGTTGTTGTGAAATACAAAGGGCGATCTAGCCTCTGTCTCCCACCATGTCCTGTGGTTGATCTTCATCACCCTCATTGCTCTAATATAGCACCCTCAGCTGGTCCTAAAGTGGTGGTGCAGCAGATATCTGGCAGCAGAGTGGAGCTGATATGGAGTCCTGTACCTGTGGAGCTGCTTCATGGTTTCATCCGCAATTACACCATCTACTACACAACAGTAAACCAACCAGCCAGGAGTGAGTGAAACACACAGATATAAATGTACAACATGTAACCTTCTGCTGCTAGGGGTCTCTCAACCAAAACAATGGCTTGTAAATACAGACTTTTGATGATGTTGGTTAAATTGCATGGGATTATGGGAGTTGTAGTCTTAATTCTTAAACACCATCGCTGGTTAGACTACAATCAAGTTTATTCAGTTACGTTTAGTAACATTTATTTCTATCACTCTAATAAAATAGCTGAATTTCCCCCAACATAATTACGCTCTTCTTGATTCGATCTGTATTGGTAGCTGACCAGTTAGCTAGTGAGCCAGCAAGCTAACATTAGCCAGTAGCTAAAACCACACCCTATATTTCATATACACAGGGTGGGGATTGCTGTGGGAATCTCTGGGACGGTGAGGACGTTTGATGGCCGTTGTGCTGCATCAGAACATTTCCAAGCTTCCCAGAATGGTCTCCTCCTTCACTCAGGCCTGGGAAGCTGAAGAACAAAATAAGATCTGACAATTTCTCCCCCCAGGAAATTTTTTCAGATTTTAAAAGCTAAACACATCATTTTAGCGCTTTGTATGGGTGAAAGTGAGAAGTCTTTTAGGAGGAGGAGAGTCGTGTTTGATTTCACGTAATGGAGTTGCAATTGTTTAAAAATCCAATATTCAACATGGAAAACCCTTTTTAGTCTGTCGGTCATCCATATTCCTTGACACTTGAATTGTAGTTTTGTGAGAACAAATTTGTAGTTTGATTCCTTTCTCCTTGCAGATGAGTTTACAGATATCATCCTTGATTGATCTGTATTGGAATGGGCGGCATTCAATACATAAACCTTACCTTAATCATAAAATAAAACCTCTCCCATTTTCCTGATCTAATAGTCAATTCTCGCCTTCAAATGTACAAAAAGATACAATATTTTGTCACAAAAACAACCCCAGAAACAGAAATCAATTACAAATTATTAAGCAAATGTTTTTAAACCCATCCTTGTGAAGGCAGAAGGAACATTTACAGAGATCTTATAGATATTATTTTCATCATTTTATTTTACTTCAACTACTCATTAAATGTAGTAATTTGTATTTTTTTCTTTGTTTCCATCTTCATTATTCATCACCTCATGAAAATTGTGTCCATGTTGTACCGTTTCTTGTTTATTAAGGAGTAACAGTGCCTGGCCACACTCTCCGTTACTCTCTGGAGAATCTGTCACCTGGTAACTACGACATCTTCATGAAGGCCAGCACTGATGCTGGAGCCGGAGCAGCTGGGCCCATCGCTAATGTGCACATAGGTAATGATGGACACACACACACTCACACAAATCCATATATTGCTATTTCTTAAACCTAACTTTGTGTGTGTGTGTGTGTGTGTGTGTGTGTGTGTGTGTGTGTGTGTGTGTGTGTGTGTGTGTGTGTTTGAAGGCTCTGAGGAAATCTGGATAGTGATGTATGCCATACTTCCTCTTATTCTGACTTTCCTGGTGCTGGTGCTGATGGCTTGCCTGGCACAGAATAAGATGTAAGATATCGGTGTTGCACCGATGAATCCACGCGCTAAATGACACATAAACAGCTACTACTACTGTCTGCTCAAAGTTTAGTGTCCTATTTTTACTGTTTTACCTTCTTTGCACATTATGAAATGTTTTTTTTTCTTCTTTTCATTCTGTAATCTTTATCCTAACAAATACCCTTGTAGGGTTAAACAGAAGCTGTGTCAAGACATCCCCGACCCTTCCAATAGCACCTTGGTCCACTGGATGCCAAAAAGCACTTTGGAGGTAACCTTTTAAGTCATGAGCCCTCTCCTACAGTATATCAACTTTCTCCTAAATCCTGATATATTGTGTTCCCACACATTAGGAACTACCTATTCAACACCAAACTGACAGATAGACAGACCATTTACAGAACATATTTATATATATATATATATATATATACACACTACCGGTCAAAAGTTCGGGGTCACTCACAAAATTCCATTGGACTTCATTATAGACAGAATCCCAGCTGAGATCAGTTGCCTTGTTTTTTTTAACCA
>NC_048426.1:8789985-8831232 GCF_013103735.1 Etheostoma cragini
CATATATATATATGTATGTATAGAGAGAGAGAGATAATCATTTTTATTTTCCTAATTTATTTATTTGTATTCTTTTTTATATACAGTTTATTATTGTTTCACCATACCCTTTGGAAGACATGGACAGAATTAGTTTAGCATCTACAATTATATCATTATTATCCTGTACTATTATATCAGACGATTTTACTCCTTGTTGTTTATATGTATGTCTGTTCTTATGCTTTGATTACACAGATGTGTTTTTGTCAAGCCAATAAAGAACATGACATTGAAATAAAGAGAGACAGAGAGAGATAAAGAAAGATTTGACATAGATGTGTCAATGTTATGTTCACTTCTTTCCGCTGTACAAGAGTGGCCAAAAAAATCAATTATTTTAGGTTTAAAGGGGAAGAGGAAAACTGTATGTTACTTAAAAAAATATCCTCAAACTAAATTTTAAAATTTGATTTTTGTTTTCCATCTCAGGGCATGAGGCATCCTCCATTGGCCGAGCAGACCGAAACCAAATACTCTGACGTTATTTTGCTTGGTGAAATAGAGCTGCTGAACGCCGACTCAGATCAGGACATCAGCTATCAAAGATGTCTCCAAACATCTTCCTCTCATCGCTACTGTCCGCTTCCAGTTTCAGGGGATCAGACACCTCAAGATACCAGCAAATCTGAGAAGTGCTTCAGAAGTTTAAGCAGAGCAAAGAAGAGCTCCAACACTGATCTCTCATCCTGCCTTCCCATCTACTCTAATGACCTCATCTCTCAGACAGTCAAATGTCCCCCTTCACCCCTCCCATCCTGTTCCAACCTCCCATCCAATGCCTGGCAGCACAGCACTGTCAGTGTTAATGACGTTAAATTCCAGCAAGGTGGAGACAGTGAGCCGTCCGTGTCTCTGCAGGCCAGGAGCACCACCAGCTTTGACTCACCTCTTTCTCAAACAGATGAACTCAAAACTTTCCGTCTTTTTCTGAAACAGCATCAAAGCACTGTCTCCTCTCATTCGTCGTGCATCCTGCTTTCTCACCCATCAGCTGAGGTCACATCACCCCAACACCCTTATTCTCAAAGCCTCTATAACTTGTTACCGTCGCTACAGCCCAACACCTTTACTCAACTCAGTGATACTTTCAATCCATCTTTTACACCTTTTCCTCACTCTGTTTTTGTGGATTTCTCCTACTGTCCTGTGCAGTGTGATCCTTACATCTCCCTTCCTGTTTAATTTCATGCCAGGGAAATAAAAGTCCAAAAACTTGTTTAACAGTGTCCCTAAAAAAGTATGCACACCCCTTTTGACTTTTTATTCTAACTTTTTTTTTGTAAGTTTGCATATCAGAAACTTGTATGTTTATAATTGTTTCAAATCTGTCTTATCAAGATATGATATAAGATTCTCTGAGACTTTGTAATGCTGACGATCCATTTTTCCTTTAAAGTAATAGTAAGACATATTGGGTAATACACGTATTTGCTTTCTTTCCAAGGATTATACAAGAAGATCGATACCACTTATACTCTATGTCTGTCTGTTCAATTTGAAGTTGTAGCCAACAGCCAGTTAGCTTAGCTTAGCATAAAGACTTGAAACAAGGGAAACCGCTAGCTTGCCTCTGTCCAAAGTTAACAAAATGTGGTACACAAACAACAAAACAAACAAACAAAACAAGTACAAACAGTTATTTGTGTTTGTACTAATTTGCTTACCTTTGAACAGTGGCTAGCTGTTTTCCTCCCTCCTTCCAGTCTTTATGCTAGGCTAAGCTAAGCTAACCGTCTTTGTATTTATTGTACATCAAGGACAGTGGTATTGATCTCTTCCTATGCAAGTGAGCTAATAAGCATATTTCTCAAAATATCAAACTATTACATTAATTACAGTCACTTTGAATTTGACAAGACAAAATATGACAAAATCAAGGGGTGTGAATACTTTCAATAAACATTGTATTATTAGTGATTGATTTATTATATTTGTGTACATGGTTGATACACTGTGAAGGTTTTATAATGTATTTTTGACATTGTGCTATACACAGTGGATACATACAGAACTATGTATTAAGTTTGAGCATTAGGAATGTTAATAACACCATGCTGCTTGCAACACTGTCTTCTGTACGTACTATATACTATACAGATTGCTTTATTGATGAATGGACTATCATACAGCTGAAAATTCCTGATGCTCTTACAAGTGTGCCTGTTGGGTTGTGTGATATGTGAAAACCCAAAGCATTTTAGGAAAAGAGGATTTTCACTTTGAAGTAACTAAATGACTGGAAACAAAGACTAGATGCTACGCCAGCTTACAACATGTCTCGTCCTGTGTAATTTATATCGATCATATCCCTGCTGGTTAGTTTCTCCTGGAAGCAGCTGTTTCTCTTTGCTGATGCGTTTTGTCTCAATTCTTCCTTCGACGTGTTACACCTTTTTTCTGTCATGTACTTTCAGTTTGACCTCTTCAGATTTGAAAAGTCACCTCAGATTCAGACCTTTTTGAAGCTGAACTGCTGCTGACTGGAATTCAACCTTACAATGAGCCACTTTTGTAGCAGTGTTTGTCACTGTGATTACTTCAGGCTTTAACGTATTTTCAGTTCATATTTGTACAGTATGTTTGAAGACAAAAATTTGCTGTCAATGCATGAAACATATCCTTGAAACATATCCCATGAAACAAGACTGGAATGTTTTTTTTTCTCAGTATTTTCACTTGTGAAAAAAGCCCAGGCGTTACTAATAACATTAACAATGGCTTGGCTCTATGTGTCCCAGTAAGCATGACGGTGTCATAGTGAGCCAGCATGGACAATACCAGGACCCTAAAACTGAAACCGCTAAATGGATGTTAGTCAGAGTTAATTTGATTATTTACACAAGCCTTCTGTGACATGTCAAAATGTTATCCTTGGAAAAAAATCCTTTAAGTATGAAAGTCTATTTCTACCAAGATAAGAAACAAATAAAAATGGTTGAATATGGAGTCAAGCACACTGACACACTGTGGAAGGAGAAACTATGTCAGATTAAAGAGTTGAATTCCTATGGTGGATCTGAAGACTACGCACTGTTTTTAATTTGGATTCACTTTTTCCTCAACTAATGAGCGGTATGCCTATTTAGATATAGATCCTATCACCCTTTTTATTACATCACAGAAGCCTGTTTTTGGCCAAGAAAAGAAAATACATATCATGTTAAAATGAAGACAGTAAATCAAACTCGTCACATTTTAAAAGTCAGCATTTTACATAATTTCTAGCTTGATCTGTTTTTTTGTTGTTTTTTTCACATAAATAAGTCATAGCTGTCTATCTAAAAAGTCATAAACAATTCATCAGTTGCCAACAACTTGAATCCCAAATCAATGAAGAAGTGAGTATCCTTTTTTGGCCTCTGTGGAAGTTAAACTCTTTAATCTGGCAATGTTAGTGAGGACTCTGCTGTTGTAATACTATTATACCTTATGAGGTATTGGCGATGGGTCGTGCCATCCATTCCATTTCACTTTGACAGCCCATATCCAGAAGGTGAAGCAGAGAAAGTAGAGAGAGAAAGTGGGGATTTTCCCTCAAATCCCCATGCAGGATTACGGGAAGTGAAATCCTTTGTGAGACGGTTGTCAGTGCGCTGTTTTTTCGGAAAGACGCGCCCCCTGTGCGTAAAAAGGCAGGACAGACAGGACGCAGCGCGACGCTTCCTCTGCTCACCTGAAACAGCGCAGTTTACAGACAGGCGGGCAGGTACGCAGAGGAGCGGAGCCGGAAGAACGAGCAGCTCGACTTGTCCTCCTAGTATTTTTTTTGTTGCCAATTCTACTCCAGGCTTTTCTTAGATTACAACTCTGCCCCCTGCTTCTCCTTTTAAAACGCGAAAAAGTATTTATTGTGTGTTAAGTGACGCGGCATCGGAGGAAAAATGACAGAGCAAAGAAAGAAGCTGATTCTGATCGTGGTGGATATTCTTTGTGTCTTTGTTGGTGAGTGACTACCCTTGTTCTCCCCTCCTAATGACAATATGGCTGAAAATATAATAGTTTCAGGCTTTACATGTGTTCATCTGGTGTGCATAAATGTGTGATCTCTGTGCGCCTGATTTAGAAAAAAGACAAATTATAATAAAAAAACAGCTTTTATTGAAAAGTGTTTACGCGTGACGCACGGGATTGCCCAACACACACATGATTTATAGATCTATTACAGATAGGCCACTCCACTTGTTGCCCTGTGGTTTTCTGCAAGGTCAGAAGAAGTTACTGAGTCTTGTTTAAAAGGTGACTTGCACAATTTTCTGTTGCAAAAAAGAAGAGAATAGAAGTAGGAATTCGAAGTGATTGTACAATCTGCAATGCAATTAAACTTTGCAAAGCATCAGTGGTCTCTATCTTGTTCCAACAGGTCAAACTGAGTGTTTCACAACAGGGAGTAAAAATGCTGGCTGTAACTTTACTGACTTCTCTGAAATTTTTGGGGTTGATATAGGACACATCCTATCTTACCTCACTAAACTCCCTATCTGGACTTCATAGTGCTGAACTGATGATGCACTCACAATCTGAATTTGTTTTCACTGGCCATTAGGTCGTTTTGGGTGTGTGGAAGTACCACAAAGTGCAGTTTGGCTGTTTGTGCATCTTCAGCACACAGCGTCACTTTTGTGTCTTTGATGAATCATTTCCAAGCTCTGTGAATTGGATTCAAGTTTGTTCTGCACTTTTCTTCCTTACAGCACCATGGCCCCGCTTACATTTGGAGGAAAAGTAGCTGTGTGTGTTTGTGTGGAGTCCAGTATACTTGTGGGGTCCCAACACCTTTTGTGGGGCCAAAATGCTGGACCACCACAAGTGGAAAGGGCTGTTTGAGACGTGGTTTAGGCTTAGAATTTGTTAAGGGTTAAGGTTAGGCATTTAGTTGTGATAGTTAGGGTGAAGGACTAGGGAATGATTTATGTCAATGACGGGTCCCCACAAAGATATTGCCACAAACCTGTGTGTGTGTGTCCCCGAACGGCTTGTTGCGACTTGCTTCTCTACTCCAGAGACAACACAAAGGCCATCAACAGAATTGACATCTTCAAGCAGTTTGTGTTACATCTGCTTCCATCTCTGACACCATGAGGCTGACAGAGGTTGTAGTTGAGATGATGAAAAAAGGGAGGGTGCCATAGTTGTCCCATTCCCACTGAGCATTTGTCTTTCTTTTCATGTTTAGATTAGATGACATTTAGATGTTCATGTGTGTGCACACCTAACAACAAGTTCACTATCAATGCCCTGGGTGTCCATTTAGAGAAAAAAGGGGTAGTTTGGATTTTTGGAAGTGGGGTTGTATGATGTACTTGTATGTGTCTGTGTGTAACTTACTCTAAATGGTTGGCACACCCCCAGTTTGGAGAATGCCTCGCAAAACACAGGAGTTGCTGGTCTACCATCACCTCGATAGGTTAGTTTGTTTGTGCTGTTGTGTGACTTTTGTGAATCCAACTAATCCTTCTAAAACACCAAAGTCATACAGTAGCACAGACAAACTAACCGATTGACAAAGTGGTAAACCAGTAACTCCTGTGTTTTATGTAAAATCACGAGGAGTCTGGAGTATTTGAAGAGCATTGATGGATGTAAAGGCGTCAGTTCCCGCTGGGAAAAAGCTGCTGGGTATCCTGCTCTGCCTTTGAGAAATGAAACCTCAGACGGGCCGATCTAGAATCTTATCTTATGAGGTCATAAGGGGCAAGGTAACATCTCCTTTCTCTGCTTTGCGTGCCCAGACAATTTGGCCCACCCATGAGAGAGAGACATCATGGCTTTCAAACAAGCAAAGTGGCAGTTGGTTAAGGCCACACCCCCAGCCTCCATCTTGCCCCCGTCTCTCCTCCTCATAAGCTACACACTGAGGAAAGCTCATTGTGGGACTGGCTCTAGTGGCTGTAATTCTGCACCAAGGCTGAATTTTGGGAAAGAGACTTTAGATACGGTATTAGGGGACCACTAAGGCCTATATAAAATCATGCAAAGAGCACCATGTCCTCGGACCTTTAATTAAGTGATTGTTCAACATAAAATAATACAGGTGTGAAATCAGAGATGTGATGATTAATGACTCTTCAACTAAAGATTTCTCAGTCAACAGTTTCTTTGGCTGACTAAGCTTTAACAGTCCAAACCCCCAAGATCAGTTTACTATGATTTACAAACAAAAGTAGCAAATCTTAAAACTACTTTTTAACAATAATACAACAAATGATGTATTAGTATTGTGATATCAGATTAATGTGGTTTATTTCCCAGCACTAGCGCCCTTCTTATCAGAAGATGTTACTGCTTTGCCTGCCTCTGTTTTCATAAGGTTTACCATAATGGGCCAATTTTGCTGTAAAAAGAGTGTGTGTGTGTTGTGATTTTCTTTGTGATTTGCTGTGTTTTATTACTCCCTCTTCCCCTCAACAGTCAAACTTCCATCCTGCCATTATTTGTTATCACTGCACACAGATACAACAAAATTTGCAAGTGTGTACACACATTACTGCACATCTAGATCCCACTTTGACACATGCAGATGCCACCAAGCAGAAAGTCTGTTTTTACACTATCATTCGTACAATTTAGGTTATAGTTACATTTCAATTTTATCAAGATTAGAATGAGAACAGGCTGCTCTGTTCAGTCTTTTGTTTCACTTTTTCTCCAGTCTTCATCTTGTCTTTGTGTCTTACATGCAGTGTGTCTCAATACCAAATTATACATATTTCTCACACTTTCAAAGAAAAAAAAAAGTACATGAATAAGATTTTGTGAGACTGATCTTTTCATTTTATGTTTAAAGGAATAGTTTGACATTTGGGGAAATTAGCTTATTTAAATTTTTTGGGTGTGAGTGAGATGAGATGGAGACAACTCTCATGTCTGTGTTGGCTAAAGGCCGTTTTATGGTTCTGCGTAGAATAGACGGCGTACCCCCACAGACCCCTCTGGGTCTACGCCAGACCCTACGCCGTAACCTGACGTGCACCTCTCGAAAAATGGAACTACACGTTGCCGCCACGCATGTCGCTCAGCTGTGGTTCAGTAGAGTGGCATTCCCCGACTCATTTCCTGGTTCTCCTTCTCCATAAACAACATGAAATCATGGAGAGGGTCAACTTTTCCTGCTACATATTTCCCACGGTGGTCAGAAAACACAGGGGAGACACTTTGTTTCTCTCACTATGCTACTACAGTCATAACCCGCTCCGAAGACAATTGCCGCCACTCTCATTTTCTCCCTTGCGCCATCACCCACTCCACACACACACACACACACACACGGACACACACGCCAACGCACAATTAAACAAAGAGTTTGGGATTGACCCTCCGGAAACCATACACCCCCTAGCGTTCTGGCAGTGAAATGTACCGCGATACAAAGAAACACGTCGAACCCCGACTAGAGGAGCGACGACATAGCTACGGCGTGGAGTTGACGCAGAAAGATGAAACGGCCTAAAAGCCAACAGCCTGTTAGCTCAGCTTAGCATGAAGACTGGAAATGTGAAGAAATGGCTAACCTAGACCTGTCTAAAGAGGAAAAAATCCTCCTATTGGCACCCCTAAATCTCACTAATGAACATGTTATAAAACATTTTGATTGTTTAATTTTTTTTATTTTTTTACAAAAACCAAAATATTAAAAACCACATGGTTTTCCAGAGAGTTGTGATCTGGACTATGAGCTGGCAGTAGATAAGCAAGCATGAAGACCGGAAACGGTGACTTGACTAGCCTGGCTCTCTGGCCAAGAAACAGATCGGCACATACAACCGACCCAATAAGTGTTGGATTTACACTTCGTACTACACTTTGGTATCAAACCAAAGAAAAATAATGTATTAATGAGCTTTGGAGATGCCAATGAGAACATTTTGCCACTTCCGCGCCAAGCAAATTAGCCTTTTTTCCAAAAAGTCTAACTTTTTTAACCATCACTATTCTGTTTTAGAAAAACGTTCTGTTCCCACAAAGCTGAACTTCCAAAAACTCTCTGAACTTTGACACTGTTTTAATGCTGTTTGTCTTAATTTGAATGCTGTTTGTATATCATGAGACACTGAAGAGCTGTTGTCCTTCCGGCTGCCTGTCGGCAAGATCGAGCCCAGCTGTTGTTGCACTTGAGGTCACTGGGACCATAGTTTTTCATAGTTTACTACTATTCATGACTCTGGTAATATAATGGTGATAACCAATACATACTGTAAATGAATGCACAATAACGTTTTGTCCTAGGTTTGGTGTTAGGAGCCAAACTCCTATTGTAGAGCTGTTGTCAGGAATATGGAAGGTGCAGGTCAGCAACCTCTTACATCTTTAAAGCATATACCAGTCAATGGGCTTTGATGACTCTCTTCAACACATCTAAATACAACTCAGATTGAATGTAATATCCTGAATCGGTAAAAAAATCTACAATGTAGCACATGGATCATTTACTATCCCCTCTTTGAGCGTTATATATATATATTTTTACCTAATATGCCGTACATTTGAACTATTTTGTTTTCTAGATAACAAAATGACACAGCGAATGAGTGACTGACAGCAGCTACTGTAGTGTGTCTCTGCTGAATGTCCTTTTTATGTGCCATTTTAACATTTTTTTTTCATGTTTTGCTGACAAGATTCTCCCCCCAACTTTTGGATTGACACATGAGCGCAGGCACATACACACAGTGTCTGCTTCTGCCATATATGTGTCCAAGTCAAGTGGGAAGTGTTGACTTCTGCTCCCTGACGTTCCTGTGTGAAATTGAAAGAGATGCTGAAGAGAGTGTGTGTGTGTGTGTGTGTGTGTGTGTGTGTGTGTGTGTGTGTGTGTGTGTGTGTGTGTGTGTGTGTGTGTGTGTGTGTGTGTGTGTGTGTGTGTGTGTGTGTGTGTGTGTGTGTGTGTGTGTGTGTGTGTGTGTGTGTGTGTGTGTGTGTGTGTGTGTGTGTGTGTGTGTGTGTGTGTGCTAGCGTCTTGTAAAACACAGGTAGTGATTGTATAGTTAAATGTGAAGTTGAATGTGTTGTGTGCAGTGGTTTCAGAAGGTCTTTTTGGTACTGCAGTGGTTTCGTGTGAGAGAGGAACTGTTTTCTTTGATTAAAAGGTCGAAGTCCGTTTTTCATTGTTACTTTGCACACCTTAGTAAGATATAAGCTTCTGCAGGATTGATTGTTTAAATTTTAGACTGCTTGAACATAATGCAAACTAGAAATTTCTCAGGGAGAACACTTAAGACATTCCCAGTCCTTTTCAAAGTTATATTAATTAAGGTGTTTAGAAATCTACCTGCATTAACCACAAAGTGAAAGGCAATCACACTCTCTGGTTTTTAAGTCCTTGACACATGAGATTTACTGCTTACTAAAAAAGCCCACAAAAACATCAGAAATATAACCTCCTCCTTGGCAAAGGAGTTCAGTGTACCAAGAAAAAGCTGTTTTTCCTCCATTGTCATGTCGAACTTTCCCATGAAAAATCCCCAGCCTCACAGGAAATGATGTGCTTTCTTCCCAACAACAGTTTTTTTTTGATTTAATAGAAGATACAAGCCCCCAAAAATAAAGAACAATGATAGCCATTATAGATGGAACCGACAAAAAACAGAAACTAGGAAATGCATAGCTGAAATCCCAAAAGCAATGAGGACCAAAGATAAAGCCAAAATCAACAAAAGGAGTTAAACATTGGCTTTCTGAGCACCTCGGTGTGATGTGGAACACTAGTTGTGAATCCCTGTTAGCTAACAAACTGAACACATTTTCCCAGTCTGTTGAGATCCGAACCTCACCTACAACACTGTTACCTGGTTCTGTTCCCATGAATGTTCTCAGTTATTCACATGACTCATCTTTATTGCTGAATAACAGGAACACTTCCCCCTTCCTGCTGGGTCAGAGGTCAAGGGGAAGTTGTACTTGTGTCTGATTCTAAATTCCATCATGTTTATTTTCTCAAAGTGGAATCGGGGGTGCGCTCTTGCCAGAAGAGATTGTGAAAGCGTAAAACAATACTTTCTCTTTTTCCCTTTTTTATCTCTCCTGCTGATGTTTTGTTACTGAAGACAAAACTCAGCAGAAACTTTGTGTGTGCGTGCCTATTTTGAAAAGGAGGTTTGAACTCATTTCTACATTGTTTGCAGCTGTAAAAGTTCATCGGGGAAAAGAAACTCAACAGCTACACGTAAAATGTCAGAGTAGGACGATACATGCTGTTACTGTTGTATTCAACCAAAAACCTGTTTGTTTTTCAGTAGCACCCATATGCTTCACTGTATTAAAAGTACAATGGCAACAATACCTCCCAATAAACATCCACTGTCTCTGAAGGATAGAGGTTATAATGAAGACAATAAGTCACGAAAGAGTCGCAATGATTGAGAATATTCTCTAAAACATATAGTGCATTTTGTCACAAAGTCACTATAGACCTTTATTTTTTTAAATCTCCAACCTGCACAGGAACAAGTATCTAAACTAAATTGCATAGTTATAACTACTTTATGATGACAAAAAGTTCTGGGCAGAGAGAAAAGCTGAAATAATTATATGTAACTCCCTTTTTAAACCAAAAACGTCTGTTTATGCATAGATTAAACAAACAAGACACATATGTATACAAGATGACAATGGAGGTGACATCTTTCACTTGACTGGACAGAGCTAGTGTAGACATGTTCCACTGCCTGCAGTCTTTCTAGGATAACCCCATCTTGACTCTACAGGCACAAACCTGGAATTAATCTTCTCATTTCGCTTTGGAAACAAAATAAAAAAACATATTTATCAAAATGTCAAACTGTTCCTTAAGGCCAGATCCCTGAGTAAAAATGTACTCTGTCATTTCCCATGAATGCATCCCAGAATGTTTAGCTCTATTGTGTGTTCTTATCAGAAAATGTGTTTCTAAAGCATGTACACCATTGATGAATACATTAAAACATACTAATACACAGTATGGGGGGGACAGTTATTTATATAGAATATATTCCCTAAAGAAAAACTCAGATCTAGAAAATATCTTTGTCAACCTCTGCCCCCCCCCCCCAAGCCTGACCCAGCCCTGGGAGGGGAGGCCACCCCACCAGTACAGGCCTATAAAAACATACCAGGCCTTCTGTAAAAATAAAGCAGATAAAAAAAACACTGAGATAATAGAAACTCTCCGTGGGCTCAGCTCCCAGAGGCTGTTGGCGCATGTTTGATACAAATGGGACTTGACTGTCCACTCACATCTCCACATCAGCTGGCAGTGTGTATCCACCAGAGACGTGTGTCCAACAAGCAGCAGCCTCTTATCTAAATGTTATCCTTGCACCATACAGAACACACTGGTTGTGCCCCTCTTCAAAGAGAAGCTGAGAGCATGCTTGACCTGCTGGAATAATGAACTCTGAGATGGGAAAAGCAAAGAGGAGGGCTTTCTTTCATGAAGATAAATTATCTTAAATGAGGAAACTGCTTGTCATTAGTGACACTTAGTGGAACAAATATCCCATTAGACATTGTCTGTGTGTTCATCAGGCAGTGTGTAGGGGCCTAAACTAATGGCTGTGGCAGACTGATGGTTGCTTAAAGAGACAGTTAATAGGAAATAACAACAACATGGCAACTGTAACAGAGCTTCAAAGGGAGTTTTAGCTCATTTTTTAGCTGTCTGGCCTGTAACTTTACTGTTCCCTCTTACCACTCTCGTAGCGTTGTTTTCAGCCGCAGCAGGCAGCTGTTTTCACAGAAAAAGCATTGCCTGTACACTACTTGCCCAGCACCAAATCAAAGAGTTTAAGAAGGGGATTCCTTTTAATGCAAGAAAGCCCTTGCTTTTTATTTTGTGAGTGTGCTACCAGCTCCTTCCTTCCATATACCTGTATTTAAACTTCTTCCTTGATTCTCACACTTGCAGTGTTACTTACATAAATATTCCCATCTGTAGCAGGACCTAGAGAACGGAGAACACGGACTGTAAAATTCACACCTGACGGGCTACCACAGTGTGTATGACCCCGGACTTAATTCACAATCTTGAGACAGCCACATTTAAACACATGACATCATGTTAAATTACCTTCCCAAAATGACCTGTCTGGAACATGTTTCTGTGTTTATGTGTCTTCATCTGGTTTCATTTAATCCTGCCTGTCACACACTCTGGAGGAAGGAAACAATATGTTAGTGGACAGCCACTCTTATGGCATGGCCCAGTAAATACACCGTACAGCTCCCGCAAAACAGTCCTCGCTCTCATTCTGGAGTTCAGCGCAGAGCTCTTGAAAACAGGAATTTTTATTATTTATATATATTTATATATATTTATAGAATTTATATAGTATTTAAGAGTTGTAGTCTGGAAGGCTCCTGACATCATCGCTGTAGTTTGGACTATTGTCACTGCTCAGATTTAAGAGACAGGTTTATGTGCTTCTGATGCTGCTGTGCAACTCTGAACTCCTGAGTCTGTTGTTCGCACTTGCAGAGAAACTGTTAAACCAGATTTAACAAGGACTCACAAATTATTTGTCACTACAAACTTATAAATACATTCAGTTTTTTATAGAGAGAAAAAAATGACCATTCTGTCATGGTTGTGTTTTATGAGTGTGTGTCCCAGATGAATCCTCAGCTCCCATGCCCTTCGTTGCGTAAACAGTGCACTGATGTCAAAGGTCATGGCTGTCCTGTCCCGTGTGTTTCCATGGTGACACTGCGTAGAGAGTGACTGCGGCCCATCGAGGGGAAGTTGTTGCCACCAGGCTTGACCAATAACAAATTAATTTACTTTGCAGAGTTGGCTCAAAGATGAAAGATTAGTCCATCAGTGTGTTCTTAGCTGTTTCCTGAGCGGCACCTCATTGTGTTTCAGCTGAAGGGTCGAAGCTGCTCTCAGGACGGACCTGCAGCTCTTAACTTAATACAGCCTGGCTCCCAAAGACTGCAGTGTCGCAGTTTAAATGCCTGCGTTCGCTTATAAAAGTTGCGTTAGCTCAACCCAAATACAGATTAAAAAGGCTGCACCTAATCACCTAAATAATATTTTAGAAGGACCATTTTCACTTTACAACTTCTGCAACTAAGTACTGTACCAGCGGTTCCCAAACCTTTAAGGTCACACCACCCCTACATCCCAACCAGGTTGACTCCCCCCAATCTCTCCACCCTAAAAGACATCACAACATAGTCAACGCTCTACCGGGTGAGCTACAGGTCGTCTCTGTTTAGGACATTTTCATGTCCTAGTTTAGGATGTACTCAACTAAGACTTTACCATTTACTTGAGGAAGGTTTGATTAGGTCCTTGTATTATTTTAATTTGATACTTTCTTTATCAGTTGAGTGGATATTGTCCTCATTATACAGTCGTCTCTTCTTCCTCCAGCGGCTTTGCCCTCAGCCATCCTGACGCTGATGTTTAAACCGTACCAAAGAGGAATCTACTGTGATGATCAGAGCATCAGCTATCCGTACAGGAGAGACACCATCTCCCACGGCGTCATGGCTACCGTCACCATTACCTGCTCCATTGTCATTGTGAGTCCTAACATTTCCTCTGTCTGAAAAGTGTTGTCACATTCATACATTCAGAAATCTGACACACAAGCTACCTTTTGTTTCACTACAAACCATTACCAAAAGGATGTTTTGCCACATTACCTGAAAACTCGTCATTATGTCTCTTCTTCCACAGATCACCACGGGAGAGGCCTACCTTGTGCACACAAAGCGCCTGCACTCCAACTCCCAGTTCAATCAGTATTTGTCAGCTCTTTATAAAGTGGTGGGAACCTTCCTGTTTGGAGGAGCTGTCAGCCAATCACTTACTGACCTGGCCAAGTTCACCATAGGTCGTCCTCGTCCAAACTTCCTGGCCGTGTGCGCCCCGGTCAGCTGTAACGGATACATGCTACAGATCAACTGCACCGGCCACCATCGCAATGTGACTGAATCCAGGTGGGTTTATGAACCTTTTATAATGAAGTAAAGTTTGATACAGGGAAGGCAGAAACTTAATATTTTTGGATTCAAGTTTGAGTTCAAGCTGAGGTCTCATATTTGAATTGACGGCCAATTTAAGTCCTTCAAATGAACTGCTTTCAACCCCAAAATAATATTTTCTTAAGATGTTACTTTTGGCAAGGTGAAAAAATATTATAAAGCCATGAGATGTGCAAGATATTGAATTATTTATGCTAGGAACCAGATGTCAATAAGTACTAATTTTTTCCCACGAAACATAAAATGTGCAATTTTATATACCACATGAAAGTAGCAAATCCTCAAATTTGAGGAGCTGGAACCAGGAAACATCATGCCTTTTTGACAGACAAATTACTTTAAATAAGGTTTTGCATGTTCTTCCTGTTTATTATTTCCACACTTCCACAGATTTAAATATGAGAGCAGATAACCCTATTTATGAATCATAAAACAGTTTGTGTTTATTTCCTGGATCAATTATCTGAATTTATTCTCACTGATCCAGCTGAGCAAGATCAACAGTTAACATCAAGCCATTTGGAGATAATATCCGCAAAAAACAGTCTACTGATGTGCGATGTAAAAAACAAACAAATCTTCACATTTAACAAGCGGCCTCAAGTTTTCAATTACTTCAGCATGAAAATCATGGTATTTAATTTTTTCAGTAGGGCTCAATTTGGGTCATTAAATCCCACTGGAACCCAGGACAGTTATAAGGTTTATGTTAATGCCGTGGCATTCCATCAAATGTCCTTCTGGTTGTTACATTTTTGTGCGTGAATTGTGTTTTCTTTCTGTGTTGCTCCTCAGGTTGTCGTTTTACTCCGGCCACTCGTCCTTTGGGATGTACTGCATGCTCTTTCTGTCGGTGAGTGTGTCGTCGTTGTTGTTTGCTTGCGACTTTCTGTAGCTTGGAAATGTCTATGAAGTGACTTATGGCAAACAAAGGGCTGATGGTTGGATTGAACAGATTCAATCATTTGATCCCTGTTGTTGTTTAGGAGAGAGATATGTGAGATACCAGGTCTAACCGACTGAAAAGAAATCTTTATTTCCCAGGCCACCAAACTGTTTATGCTCTCTGTGACTCAACTGAGGATTAGTTTCCCATTTCACTACTGGGGGCTGAGGGTCATGGTTTTAGCGATTGCATGCTCTAGTTTTCCTGTTGTCACTTGATGTATTCATGTATTGTATTATGTTTTTTGTACCCCATTCCGTGTGCATACGTCTCTGTGTGTTCTATGTTTAAATAAATAAAGTTTAATTTATTATAAAGACATGACATTAACAGTTTTTTATGGACAGCATTGTTCTGTATCCTTTACAGTTTTTGTGTTCTCGCTGTTTAAGTTTAGGGCTTCTTTCAGGCGTTTTCTGCCTTTATAATGGGTGTGTCAGGAGTTTGCATGTTCTCCCAGACTTTATTTGCTAGCACCAAAAATGACAACATGCTATACTGACTTTTTTGTCACTTTTTTTGATACCATACATACTATAGGTACAATGACATTTTTTATGACTTTCTTTACCTCTTACTATTCTATGACTTTTGTATGACTATTCAACATACTATAATTTTCCTTTTTTCAATATACTATACTATGACTTTTTCTCACTTTTCCAACATGCTATGCTACGACTTTTTTAAGAAAACATAAGCTTTGTGTCAGGGCATTTAGCATATGACTATGACTTTTTAATCACTTTTTTTTTTACATATTATGACGAAAACAACAAAAATAAGCTTTCGGTCAGGGCAGTTAGCTTAGAGAGATGAGAGAATGATTGGAAGACCGAAGGTTGAATCTTCAAATCTTACTTGTTTAGGGAAGTTTTGACGTCCAACAGACTAAACATGCAGCAAATGTGAGCTTGCACGTTAGGTTGCTTAGCTTAGTGTGATAAGAGAATGATTGGAAGACAGGAGGTTCAATGTTTAACTTTTTGGACAAAGATGCCGAAAACAAACTTATGTTTCAGTGCAGTTAGCTTGGAGTAATAAGAGCCTGATAAGAAGGCAGGAGGTTTGATGTTCAAACCCCTCATGTCCGCTAGCTTAGGGAGCTAAGAGAATGACTGGATGATCCAAGGTTGGATGTTTGAATCCTACAAGGTGCATTTGGTTTGAAGAGAAATATTGGGTTCCTGTCAGTCTTTAGCCCAAAACTGTGACATACTACGATTTTTTTCACCATACTATGCTAGGACTTTTTTACATGCGGTACAGTGACTTTTTTATCACTTTTTCCAACATGCTATACTGTGACTTTTTATCACTTTATTTGACATGCTATACTATGACTTTTTATTGCTTTTTTCAAACATGCTAATCCATGACTTTTCCAACATGCTATACTTTGACTTTTTTAACAGATTTTTTGACATGCTATGCTGTGACTTTTTATTACTTTTTTGACATGTTATACTATAACTTTTTGACAATTTTTCCAACATATTATACTTTTAATTTTTTGTCACTTTTTTGAAGTTATGACTTCTCGACATGTAATACTATTACTTTTTATCACCTTTTTTGACATGCTATACTATAATTTTGTATCACATTTTTCAACATACTATACTATGACTTCTTTTGACATGCTATACTATGACTTCTTCATCACATTTCTCAACATGCTGAATTTTGTATCATATTTATAACTTTTTTATCACTTTTTTTGACTTGCTATACTATGACTTTCTTCGACATACTATACTATGACTTTTTTTACATGCTATACTGTGACTTTTTTTATAATTTTCTTCAACAAGCTATACTATGACATTTTTATCACTTTTTTTGACATGATATTTTATGACTTTGTTATCACTTTTTTGACACACTATACAATGACATCACATTTCTCAACATGCTGAATTTTGTATCACATTTATGACTTCATCACTTTTTTCGACTTGCTATACTATGACTTTTTTATCATTTTTTGACATGCTATATACTATGACTTTTTTGACATGCTGTACTATGGCTTTTATCACATTTTATGACATACTATATTATGACATGCAACATGCCATTCTATGACTTTTTATAACATTTTTCAACATACTAAAGTGTGACTTTTTAATCACTTTTTTTGACACGTATACTATGACTTTTTATTGCTTTTTTCAAACATGCTAATCCATGACTTTTCCAACATGCTATACTTTGACTTTTTTATCACATTTTTCGACATACTATACTATGACTTTTTTGACATTCTATTCTATTACTTTTTATCACTTTTTCAGACATACCATACTATGACTTGTTTTACTCACGTTTTTTTGACATACTATACTATGACTTCTTTTGACACGCTATACTTTGACTTCTTCATGACATTTCTCAACATGCTGAATTTTGTATCACATTTATGACTTTTTTATCACTTTTTTCGACTTGCTATCTTGTGACTTTTTTTAATCACTTTTAAACATACAATACTATGACTTTTTTGACATTCTATTACTTTTTATCACTTTTTTTTGACATGCTATACTATGACTTTTTTATCACTCTTTTTTGACATGTTATACCATGACTTTTTTATCACTTTTTCAGATATTCTATTCTATGACTTCTTTTGAAATTCTATACTATGACCTTTAACATGAAAGGTAGGTTCAATATACTAAGTGAAAGGGACAAATATGCCAAAACAAACTTATGTTTCAGTGTAGTTAGCTTGGAGTAATAAGAGCAGGATTAGAAGGCAGAAGGTTTGATGTTCAAACCCCTCATGTCAGCTAGCTTAGGGCGATAAGAGAATGACTGGATGATGAAAGGTTGGTTTGAAGATGCACTTTACAGAGAATACAAGTCCAGGAAGAGAAAAATTGTGTTCCTGTTAGTCATTAACCAAAAACTTGGACATATTATGTTTTAGTCACATTAGGTACAGTGAGTTTTTATCACTTTTTCCAACATGCTACACCAAGACTTTTTATCACTTTATTTGACATGCTATTCTATGACTTTTTTATCGCTTTTTTCAACATGCTATACTATGACTTTTTTATCACATTTTTTAAGATGCTATATTATGACTTTTAATACTTTTTTGAACATGTTATACAATAACTTTTTGACAATTTTTCCGACTTACTATACTAGTAGTACTTTTCACATTCTATACTATGTCTGTTTTATCCCTTTTTTGGCATACTACACTATGACTTTTTTTATCATTTTTTTGACGTGCTATTCTATGACTTTTTGACATGCTATAGTATGACTTTTTCCTTACATTTTTTGACATAATATAATTATGACTTTTTAATCCCGTTTTTGCCATACTATGCTATGACACATTTTTCAACATGCTATACTATGACTTCTTTTGACATACTATACTGTGACTTTTTTTGACATACTATACTATTACTTTTTATTGCTTTTTTCAAACATGCTAATCCATGACTTTTCCAGCATGCTAAGCTTGGACTTTTTTATCAAATGTTTTGACATGTTATACTATGACTTTTTGACATTCTTTTACTTTTTATCACTTTTTCAGACATACTATACTATGACTTTTTTAATCATTATTGTGACATACTATACTGACTTTTTTATCACTTTTTTCAACATACTATACTATGACTTATTTGACATTCTATTCTATTACTTTTTATCACCTTTTCAGACATAATATAGTGTGACTTTTTAATCACTCTTTTTTGACATGTTATACTATGACTTTTTTTTATCACTTTTTCAGACATACTATTCTATGACTTCTTTTGAAATTCTATACTATGACCTTTTAACATGAAAGGTAGGTTCAATATACTAAGTGAAAGGGACAAATATGCCAAAACAAACTTATGTTTCAGTGCAGTTAGTAAACCAAATACAAGATTCATTGTTTTAAATTAAATAGTTTTATGAGGCTTTTATTCTTAAAAACATTTTGTTTGTAGTTTTTCAATTGACTAAATATAAAAAACTTAGTCGGGTCCTTATTTTGTACAAATACATACTAAAACTACAAGTTTTTGTGTGTGCAGCTCTACGTCCAGGCCCGGATGCAGGGGAAGTGGACGCGCCTGGTTCGACCGACCATCCAGTTCTTCCTGGTGGCATTTTCTCTGTATGTAGGATACACCCGTGTGTCTGACTACAAACACCACTGGAGTGACGTAGTCGTGGGGTTGCTGCAGGGAGCTCTTATCGCTGTGCTCACTGTGAGTACAACAATGATTATACAAATACAAAAGGTTTAGAAAACTCAAAATCGTGTATCTCAAGATTTTTTTGTCTAAAACATTCTTGTTTACCAGCAGGAAGTTTCCCCAAAACATAAGCTCTAAACAGCAGTGGGGAAACTAGTATTTAACTATGTTACATCATTTACCAATTTACAGTGGAGTGACCAGTGACAAGCTGAATGTAAATAGTCGATTTAATGTGGTCACATAATATTTCATGACTTCATGATTTGAGAAAGATTGCCTTAAAAATGAGTTTGAATGCAATAGATAATTGGTCGTGAAATGCAGACTTTGAGGGACATAGCTGATGCATGTGAATGCAACAGCACAATCTAATTTAAGAATTTAGAAATCTTTACAATGTGACCTGCAAAATTTTCAATTGTGCATCAATTCAGAGCAACAAATCTAAAAAGCTAACCCTTACCTGCAACAGATAACATTCATAAACAAAATAAGTATCTTTTCTATATGAAATAGCTGTTGATCAATGAAGTAAGTACCATCACTACCAGCACATATTTTACTTTAAAAATACTGACATTTTATTCTTCTTCTGTTCTTTAAGGTCCAATACGTGTCCGACTTCTTCAAGCAGCGCCCCCCTCGCTGCACACTTACAGACACGGCAGAGATCGAACACCTTGAACGCAAACCAAGCCCACAGCCTCCCGACTCGCAGCACGGAAACCACTACAACTACTCTGGACCTGTATGAGCTCTTTCCAGCAGCTACTCTTACTAACCTGGGCCTACAAGCTCACTAACAGCAGCTCCATTACCAAAGAACATGACTTATACAGAAAAAAAAGCACAATGCAGTAACCACTACCTAGAAATCCAGACTAGACTGGCTACACGCGGCGACAACATCCCCAACAAGTTTTCAGCTTTGAAAACTCAATTCCCTAAACCTGTTGGAACAGAAGCTCAGTGTGTCTTTTTAATTAGGGGGTGTGTGTGCTGTGAAAATATGTGCGATTGTGCCTTTGTGTACACGTGTTGTTTTGTTTGAAAGTGTGCAATGATGTTGATTTTATGTTCGTTTGTCCTAATTCTGTGCTGCGTTGATGAGATTTGTGGGGGAGAATTCAGGCTGTGCATAACACCGAAAAGTGAAGCAAAACCTGGCAGGTGTTTTTGAAATGTACAGATGTCTTAAGCAAAGATTTTTCTGTCCACAAATGGAGTGCCAAAACCTTGGAAGATGAAAGTTTTTCTACTTTGTTGCTTACTTACTGCAGTCAGAGAACAATTATTTTACACTGGAGCTAGATTATATCTGCCTGTCCCTGCCACTTTTGTCGTTTTTCTCCGCAGACATCTATATGAACTGTCTTTAGAAGATATGCATGTTTAATGATGGATTATATACATGATTTTGTATTGTGCTAACATTTTTATTTTATTACTACAGTATCTAATAAATTGTGTAGCTTTTTAAGAAAGCATTACCACCACTTTACTGTGACGTTGAAGAGAAACTTTGTAAGCTGGCAACTTTATTCTCCTTACTCCTGGATTGAAAAATAAATGACAGCATAAACATCATTTTTTCAGTTTTCTAGAACCTTACATACTCGTGGAATTAATTTCTCTACAAGTTGACGCTAACATGTGTAACCAATTGTAAAACTGCAAATAATGTAATCGTTTCTTTCCTTCGGCCTGTTGGTTGTTTAGTGCAGTTTTCTCCATAAATATTAGCCAGCATGTCGTCTACGAGTTCTTACTTCAACAGCAAGAGAAAAGAAATGTAAAAGGAGTCTTTTTGTGGTGAGATAATATTTCCTTTTTTATTTTTTCTCTCACTGAGCTATTCTCTGCTGTGTTCTTGTTGAAACGCAGCGTTCGTGTCTGGACCTGCTGCTGACGGCTGTGGATTCCTCAAAGCAAAAGGAATGAGGCTGTTAGTCCGCGTCAGAGGTGTTCCCACACTGGCAAGCTCAAACGCCTGGGAATATTTTACTTTCTCTTATCATCAGTATGATCTTTACTATCAGGGGTTCCTATGCACAATCACACCAAGGTCTGCTTTACAGACATGTTATATATATGTATTATATATATACACATATTTTTCCAGTTGAGGTGGTTCGGGCATCTGGTAAGGATGCCTCCCTAGGGAGGTGTTCCAGGCACGTCCAGCTGGGAGGAGGCCTCGGGGAAGACCCAGGACTAGGTGGCGAGATTATATCTCCAACCTGGCCTGGGAACGCCTCAGGATCCCCCAGTCGGAGCTGGTTGATGTGGCTTGGGAAAGGGAAGTTTGGGGTCCCGTACTGGAGCTGCTGCCCCCGCGACCCGATACCGGATAAAGATGGATGGACATCTTTTTCCCGGTTACTTTGAATTATCCGCACAACTTGCTAGATACACTGATGAATCAGCCAGGTCAAGGTTTAATAATTTGTCTACCAGAGAGAACTGACAGTTCTATCTGTCCTGCTTACTGCACATCTTGGTTACAGTTCAATCTTTAAACCTTATGGCTATCGGTGTGGTGATGATTTAGTCTCTGGGGGCTACGGACAATATTTTCAGCTAACTTTGTCTGTCTGCTCTTCGGTGCTGAGCAGATGGCATACAGTTTCTTTTTTAGACCTTTTTTGTTGTTGCTGGAAGCAAGGTGGATGAGCCTAAAATAAACCTCTATGTGCTGAAGACAGTAAAACGCTGTGAAGAACTGAGGGGAAATGACAGTGACAGGCGATAATTCTCTGTGGGTTTGTCACTATGAGCGATACCTTTCACATTATACAGTCATTTGATCCATTCGTATAAACGCATTGATAAGAGCAGCTCTGAAGCCTAACTTTTAATGCACTCGTAAAATCTGCTGACTCATAGACTGAGAGGTTACTAATCCAGAGGGAATTTGGTGATGCTTTGTTTTTTAATTACAATGTGACTCTGCATGTCCCTGTAATGAGATTCATCCCTCAAATCGTTAACTTGTATCTGAGTCAACCAAAGCTCATGCCACCACAAATTATTGGATCTAGCTGCAGAGAAGTTGAATATCCATCTATACATTTTTTCTCAGGCTCCCAAAAGCTACATTTCATGACTCTAAGCATCAATGAGTCAGTGAAGTGATTTTTATGTTGCCTATGTGTCCTTCTGATTGCTTCATTTTTTTTCCATTCCCACAGACAGTTACCAACCAAAGATTAATGACCACTCTCAATCACGTCTTTTATTTGTAAGGCACCAGAGAAGCTTCCTTACTGCTAAAAGGTTGATTCATTCTCATCAGAGTACACAGTTGCTTGTTTACATCTTTGTATTTTTTTTTTTTTTGCCCCAGGTATCTTAAAATGAGACTGTGTTCATAAACACATTAAACTGGTTTTTGTTGCACAAAAAAGAGGAAACACTTACAAACCTAGAAAACAATGTTATGTGTTACTGCTTACTGAGCGAATGGGAAAGGGGGGGAAAAAAACAGGAAAACAACATGGTATACAACATTGTGCCTCTCTTTTAACTGTAGGCTTGTAATGCACACATACAACACCAAAGTCTTCCATGATACACACACATTAAAAAGCAGCTTTGAAACATACAAAAATGCTTTAAAAAATATGTATATTGATATATTCATATGTATACAAATTGGCCCTTCACAGCAAAAACAAACACACATACCATTCATATGTCTGAGTTTTGCCAAAAGAGGTTTTCTAACAGAGACTGACGTCAGCATAACGAGTGCAAATGACTAAACGATCTGTTTTCGCACTCGATACAGTAAGGTCAAATCTCCAGGGAGGGAAAATCACCAGCTCCCTAACACTAGCACAGACAGGAAGAAGAAAAACTAAACAAAAAAAAAGAAGAAAAAAAAAGAGCACTGAGCCACAACTTGAGCGGCTTTCAGAATTAAAACAGAAGAAAAGTTTAAGCTCCAATCTTGGACGTGCTCAGACGCTAAATGGTGAGTTGTCAAAGCTCTGGAAAGCACTCCCATTACAGGGGAATAGAAGGTAAAGCCTGCAGGGTACAGGTGCTTGTCCCTCAGTCACGATGAAGACGAGAAGAGAACACAGTGAGAATAAGGTGACTGACCTGGACCGCTTTAGACACTGACATCAGTCTTGTGAATCGAGCTTCATACTATTGATCAATGAGAGTGCACTGCTGCCCTCTATTGCCTTTTATATGAACATTCCCATTCCTCGCCTCAGCTGGGTCCCGATTCCATACTACATACTAACTGCAAACACTGTTCTTGCTTATACTAAACTAATATATACTATACTAGAGCAGCTTTATACTCAGAAGAAATTATACAACACCTGCTGCATTGCAACTTTAAAAAGCCATTGCCAATTCAAATGAACAAATGTTTAAATGTCAAAATCAAAAGGTTTTCAAATGATTTTTCTCTGCAGATAGACCGTTTTGAGCATACTTTATTTTATCACTTTTTAAGTGGTCAAAGCCTGCTCAGTCTAAAAGCTGGGCTATACAAGAGAAGAACTAGTTTGTATGAAATGTTATCCGATCATGTCAGAAGGCAAAAGTGTTTATAGCGGTTTCCAACGGCCACACTTTAAAGTGGGGTGACAAGCCGACCATCTACAATAACAAAAAACACACCAAGTGGCAGTCGAGTCTCATTACAGGCTATATTCACTCTGCAAAAAGGGCAAAAATCAGTACACCCATTTAGGGCTGAGCAATACCAAGTTAAGTAGATAGTACATACTAGAATTAGCATGGAGTGTGGAATTGGGAAAATGCTCTAAATATAACTCGAGCGTCTTTGCAACGGGCCACAATAAATTTGGTCACAAGGACAAATTCTAACTGTGAGAATCTCATTTAGATATGCTGTTTTTTTGAGGGAACACTTGTTTGACGTTGTTTACAGAGATTTAACAACTCACCCTGGACACATTCTTCATTAAAACAATGTGAAAATTTAAAAAAAAAAAAGGGGAGATCTTCCCCTGACGATCACACACAAGTTAAACAAGACAGGAAAAGACAGGTGCTTGATACAGTCTCAGTATGACCTGAAGTGCTCTTCTAACTTACAGAAATACACTACTCATATGTCTCTTACGGCCGTCTGGTTCTGAAGTTTAGATCCTGTTCAAGTTTGTCTTGGTCAGTTAAAGAGTGGACCAGTACGAGGAAGGGACAGGAACAGAGGTGGTGTTTGGAAAATACAAAAAGGGGGTTTAAGAAAAAAATGTAGTTAAATTAAACAAGTGTTTTCTCTTTTCCGATCACATTCACTCGGGCCCACGCAGACACATTTTGAATGCCTGACTTTTACTTCACGAAAACAACATGTCAAAATAAAGTCCATTTTTTCCAGAGCTTAAATTCTGGTCATTTAAAGGAACACGCCACCGTTTGTTGAAATAAGGTTTATCACGGTCTACCCTTTTATAGATAGGTGGACCAACACATGTTTTGTCTCAGTGCATGCATTGTTTTAGTCCGGTGCAACACTGGCAGCGCCGCTGCTAATTAGCTTAGCGTAGTGAATGGAATGCTATGTTGACGGTTAGCATGTTGTGAGTAAAAGTAGGCCAACAAAAAAAATGAATTACTTCTTGTGGCCTGCGTATTCTCAAATAGCAATGCACATTAAGAATAGACAATTTCCTAGGCAGATATGGATTTGGGACTATATTGGGTGGAAGCACAGCTGAAGCACTGTCCCAAGTCATTATCTGCCTAGTGAATCATCTAGTCTTAATATGCATTGCCATTTGTACTTATTGTGAATATGCAGGCCACAAGAAGTATTAGTGTTTTTTTTGGGGCTCACAAAAACTGCACGCGGCCACCTAGCAACAGCTAGGGGAGACCGTGATAGGCGTATTGGTGGCGTGATCCTTTAAAGACGAGTCATGGTCCATGCCATGAAGCGCTCGTAGCAGCAGCAGCAGCTAGGCCTATGAAACACGAGCTAACCCCCAAGATGGGCATACTACCATTTGCCAAATGCCTATTTATTCAGGATTGAGGTACACAGCTAATGCATCCAGTGGTTGGTTGTATGAAAATGCAAAAAAAAAAACGGTAGAACGTCGGTTGGTTACTGTTTGAAGGGTTTTGAATGCACCCGATAAGTGTAATGTCCCTTTAAACACATTCCATTTAATGTCAGACTAAGATTTGACAGAAATGAATGGTATCAGCCTCCAAGAAGCTCCAACCAATATTTCCATTTGGGGTGGAAAAAGGTAATGGAGCTGGACGTTGTGATTAGAGGGACAGGAGTTAATCAGGAGGGAAATCAGTAAAACTACTTACTACGACTTCCAGACGGGACAGTAAGAAACAATCTGAGGGACTGCAGAGCACTTAAACAAAAAAAACACTGGATCTGATAACAAAAAGAATTAAGCAATTTAAACCAGTGAGAGGCAGATCTGTGTAAGGGACACTGCTGTTAGCTTTCAACCTCAGCTCTCACTCCAAATCGGAAAACAGTTATCTTGGTTAAGCCTAACAACAGTGGCTTACACAAAAAAAAAAAAAAAAGCATCTATTTAAAGTCTAGAAGTCTGAACTGAGTCTATTACCACTAAATAATAAGAACATTTAACTCTCACTCTCAGCCATTCAGCAGTTTCTCTCTCTGCACATCCAAAAATCTGTCCTCTCTGCTTGTCATCATCCCTGCAGTTACTCTTCTACATCAACACTCAGCAGACAGACTTACATCAATCTCCATTTACAAGTACAGTTTTACCTCTTTTTTTTTTTTTCTTTAGACACCTCACCCCACAACCACTCCCTCCAAACCTCCTGGCTGTGTCTGATCTAGTCTGACTTGTCCCCGTCCTCTCCTCGGGGTGCTCTCTCCGCCGCTTCCCGGGCCTTGTCCTCCTTCGCCGCCTGGGCCTGGCCGTGGGAGTAGTTGGCCAGGATGGAGGAGAGGGAGAGCAGGCCGGAGCTGGAGGAGACGGCAGGCAGGTTGGGAGGGGTGAGGCCCAGGGGCAACGGGGCCACAGGCAGGGCCAGGCCCTGGAGCTGGGACAGGTGTTGCACCTGGAGCTGTTGCTGAAATCACACACATACAGACACGGTGAGCTCATAAGTAACAATTAGTGCTTAATAATGCAGAACAGAGATTTTCTCATTTAGTGCATATTTCTATCAACTTTATTATTAAAAGAGGCATGTCTTGTGTTGTGTGCTTCTGTGTTTTAATTATGTCCTATGTTTGTATAGTCTGTAGTCACAATGTGTTATTTCTTGGATTGTTCGGGTGCCGCCGGAAATTCCGCCGAATGTCCCTCATTTCAGCTGAAAGTCCGCCACCTTTGGATTTCTACGGGTTGGCATTCTAAACTCTAGTCGATTTATGAGGACTATAGTTAAGTGCTCCTCAGATCTCTGCAGGGGAAATCCAGACAGCTAGCTAGACTCAACCCAATCCCAACGTCCGGACGCACTGACTCGCGTTCTCGCAAAATACATAAGGGCTTGGGGCTGTCCCAATTTTGAATTTCAAAGGGCGTGAGGGTTTGAGTACACACTTACCGAGCCCTTTCCGTGAGTCTGCATCGATGAAGACTTCGCCAAAGGGAATTACCCACAGTTCAAAGCTAAACATTACCAAGGTAACATGTGATCTCGTGAAGTGCTGTCTCAATCCCATTTATAGCTATCTGAGCTCATGTGGGGGCGCGCGCGCGCACACACACACACACACACACACACACACACACACACACACACACACACACACACACACACACACACACACACACACACACACACACACACACACACACACACACACACACGTTAAATTAAGTCTTTAGTCCTCAGGGCTCACTTTGGGATTGGGTCTATCTGTTCGATCTGAGTTTTCTGTCCATGACTAAAACAACTTTTGAAAGTACACATGTTCCACCAAAACAAGTTCCTTCCCGAGGCTATTTTGCAAAGGCACCGTTGCTCCGTACGGTGCTGTCCATGACGATTGTGATTAGTTTAAAAAGAAATGCCTAGAAACCAGAGCACGTTTGTCTCCCATCCCGCAATGCTATGTGGACTAGCCAGACCCTCCTCCGCAGCGCTGTGGAGGAAGATCTGGCAGTGCAAGAATAATGTTTGTATGATGATGTCAGAACGGGTCTTTTGAGTGGTTAGCTGAGAGGACAAGTGCTGACACAAGAAACAAGGTAGGGTGTGTGTGTGACACTGATAACTAAGTCAATTGCAGGTGTGTGAGAGATAAATTCAGGAGATTGTTTAAGGAGCGTGGAGCAGAGAGACTCGGGCGGCCGGACAACAGGCCAGACACGGTGAGGAAACACAGAAAAAGACTCGGTTTTTCTTGATTTCCCACAACATGACTTTTTATAAATACATCTTTCAAAACCTGAACTACAACACACCAAAGAACAGGCTCGCGGAGAAGTGAACGAGAGACGCTTTAGCACACGAGGAGGCCGACCCTCCCTATGAGGCCAGCCTTCAGAACGCATGCAGTGTCTCTCTGAGTCAGTTAAACCCAACTCCAACCCCTCTAGAAGTAGGAGAGACATGCACTCATCCAGGCAAGTTTAGTCTCATTCGCACATTGAACGCAACACGCAGGAGAAACGAGACGGGGGGGGTAATGCTACAAGCTAAGATAGCCTTTAATAGCCATGTGTCTTCAGTATACGAGCCCAATGCTTTTGACAAACCTTAATAATATTTTATTATTATTGCTCTGCATGCTTATACATTGTTTCAATATGTTTCATAATTTGTATCTTATATTCTGGTATTTTGGTTTGACAATGACAGGTTTTATTTTTCGTCTGATTTAGTTTAGTCATGTTTGGGATGAGACACGATTCTCCCCCCCCCCCCCCCCCCCCCCCCCCCCCCCCCCCCCCCCCCCCCCCCCCCCCCGCCCCATCATCTCTACCCACTCCCAGGGTGGAAAAAAGCTCACCCGTATAATGGAGTTCATCTCAGGGGGTGTGACTTGCTTGGCTCTCTCTATGGCGCCCATGACTTGCTGTTGATGCTAAAAACACATGGTCATGAACAACTTGACATCTAAGCGCATTAACATGGCTGCAAAAAGGCAACAAGTAACGAGATTGAATAATTTTGTAGAAAAATCAATCACTTCAGATATGCTAGTGATTTATTAGATTAAAAGAATAAATAGCTAACTATGAAGCTTGTGGAAAACCATTGATAACTACAACTAGAATGTAGATTACATAAGAAAAAAAAAGGTTTTGATTACAGTTTTGCAAGCCTGTCTCTAGTCCCTGTTATGCACATGGGAGAGTTCTTACCTCTTGTGACAGGTAAGGCAGCACCTGAGCACAGATGCCATTCAGTCTCTTCACTATTTCGGCCTGAAATTACAAAAAAAAGGAGGGGAAGAAATGGTGAGACGAGCAAACTACCAGATCTGTGCTACTATATGAAGTATTCCTTACAGGAAACAGTGATTACCTGTTTGTGCATTTCAATGTTCAGCCCGTAGGACATTTCATAGTACTAAAAAGAATCAAAAGGCAGAAAAACACACATTATAAACTGAAGCTTTGCAGTTTCGGTACATTTTTGTACACAATGTAAGAATCCCTCTGTATACAGCACACAATGCTGGAAAAAAAAAGCGTACACATGTATTTTTTTTAAACTTGTGTACATGTCTTATACAGTATTTGTGGATTATGAACTGAGAAAATTAGATGCGTTACTCATATGATGATGAAGCAAAATAAGACACTAAATAAAACGCAATCTGCAATTAAGTGTGACTGAAACAATAAACTGAGTTGATCTAGACATTCCCACCGTGTGCTGGATTTTCTCTGCTTATACAGCAACACTAAGTGACTTTGGCCTGTATATTAGAGAAAAAAAAAGATAATGATAAACAGCCACATCTCACTGACAAGGGTAAGGGCAACACTTACCATGATATAGTGACGCTGCATCTCTGACTTTTCCGAAGCCAGTTTATCACACTCCAACTTTAAACTGGACAGAGAATATACATATTAAAACAGGTCGGTTGGGAAACCTATGTATCGGCTCTTTGAATGAATAGCTTGCCATTTTGGGATTTATATAATCTAAGACACCATGACCACTCGCTCACACTAGTGCGATCGTATTTCCCACAGTGTCTTATTATGTTTAAATGTTGTTGCACTATGCCGCGCCTCCTAATGCCAGCAAACTTTTATTCAAATATGGTTTATTTTGCTGGATTATAAAAGTATTTAATGCTGGGTAGAACAATATTACTTTTTTTAAAGCAAGTAAAAATAACCAACATGTTCCTACCCATATCAGCCAACACAGACACGCAATCGTTAACCAAATTTGAAGTCATACCTATGTTAAGGCACATGTTGATCTATTAAAGTCCTTGAAAAGAATCTACTCCACCAAAGTCAATTGCATTTGCCATAATTCTAAACTACGAGAAGATGTTTCAAACACTAAAATGATATCAAGTGTGTGTATGGTTGCGTTAACCACATACCTGTGGTACTGTGCTTGGAGGAACTGGAACTCATCCTTGATGCGATCACAGGAGTCAGAAGTGGTGAACTTGAGAGGTTGACTGGACTGAGAGGATGCCTGAAAAACAGAATATGTTCCGTTTTTATAAATTACGTCACGAAGATCCCTGCATCCAGGTTGAAACTCTCAGTCGGAAACTGTACTTTTGATGCTTAACAGGTCTGGGACGACAGGCTGTTGTTCCGATTCATTTCTTTTACGGTACATGGGTGCCGATTTGATTTGTTTTGCGATCGTCATTTATTGTGATTCGATAGTATCGCAATTTCCTTTTCCTTCTTTGACAAAAACAAGAATCCACATAACATGCATTTTATAAACAGATATGATGTAGCGGTAACGTTGAAACAGAATATATTTTAGGTGAAACGTTGGTAAAAATAAAAAACATTGTTGCAAAATATTTTAAAAAACAAGCGTCCGCTGCAGATAGCGGTTCCAGTTGTTTAGAGAGTAGTTTGATCTCAATACTTTGTGAGGATAGCTTAAAGGATGTCAGCCTAAACTGGGCTTCATGTCTGAGTGTGAGTGTACAGTATACGTTGAGATAAACAAGGAGACAATGTGTTTAATTTGCTGACACATTGATGTGCAACATCTGTTTTTAGAAAACCACAAGTCCACCACAGAGTGGTGATTGAGGAAATGTGTTTAAAAGAAGGCGAGATCAAGGCGTGCCCGTGCTGACCATATGTGAGACCTACTGAAGGGCTGCATTAGAAACTTGGTGATGTATACACTACACTTAAACCATCAATCCAAAGCTTTAATCCAGAGTTTATCCAGATCCCTAAACCTCATTACTCTCTAAATAAGTGGCACAAGGGCAAGAGGTTTCCCGTGGGATTATGGGACTGAACAGAGAGGATAGTGTCACTCGGTTACATGGTCAAAACCCTGCATCCAAAATACACAGTGCACAAAAACATAGTGTACTGCCGGAACTATTATTCTCTAACATTTTAAATACTAAACAATGTAATAAAATAGTAATTAAAATAAGTATGTTAGCTATATTGATAATATTAATAAAAATAATCACTAGTCACAGGTGGAGCTAAAAACAAAACTACTTTAAGTCCTTTTATTTAAAAATAAAAATAAAAGAAAACGAACAAACAGTTTTGGCAATCCATTGTTTTTAGCCGTTCAAGAAAAAAGCTAAATATTCACTCTTTTCTGCTTCTGAAATTGTCAGAATAAGTTAGGCAAGTTTTTAAATCACTAACTTTATGTTTTGAAATGCTGGCCGGGTAAAACTAGTTGTTTGGAGATGTCACCTTGGGAAATTTTTCAGGTTTTTTAGACTTAAACGTTAATCACAATAACTGCGAAAAATGTTCTATGTTCATCTCTAAATGATTGTCATTCATAGCTTTCCAAACACACATAAAGTACGTTTGGAGAGTAACAATGGCATTACAGTGGTTTTGATTCTGTCCTGTAAAAGCCACCAACAGTTGAAACTGGCTTGACTAGACGGAAACTGCCTTGTTATGTTTCTTTAGGAAGATGTGTGTTACAGGCTTGCTTTACGAAAGAGGAACAGCGATCACATGTTGAAACCAACCAACAAGAATATAAAATGTCTTTATTTTAAAAAAAGACTCTAGCTGCAACCTTATATGACTGTGATGAGGGTTTGAGTTGGGGCTTAGGCCAAATGTCTACGTTATTGTGTGAATGCTCGTGCAGCGCTTCACGACACCAGAAAGGTGCCCATTTATTTTGAAGGAAACATTCTTGCTAATATTGGTACCGAGAGAAACAAGTTAGCGAACTGCAGAGTTGTCACCGCGCTTTTCTCTCTGCTGTGCGGGTGAGTCTGGCACTAAATGACAGCGTAACACAGTAAAGACTCTCACACATGGCTGAAATCGCAGCACTGTGCTGAAACACGTCTCTCAATTTCGTTAAAAAAGGTATTCATTTTTAAGAGATTCTGTTATTTTACAGTATTGGGGGAAAAAAACTAATATACCAGTGTTTTACCCCTTTATATACCGTTACTATCCAAGCTTAAAATTATACCATGAAATAAACTTAAAGCCATACCGCCCAGCCATACCTGCAACAAAACAATTACTTTCACCATGGGTTATTTTCCTCAATTAGTAGTGTTGAGAGAGGTCTGATTGACACTTGAAAGATAATCCGTTTACCATCATGGTGGTCTCGTATTGCCAGACCTTATCATGGTCAATGCATTTCTGTGAGTGATTTTTATTTTTATGTGATATATACGTATGTGTGTGTTTGTGTTTGTTGTGTTATGGTTGTCTTGCTACTGGATGCCTAAAATTTCCTTCGGGATGAATAAAGTATCTATCTATCTATCTATCTATCTATCTATCTATCTATCTATCTATCTATCTACCTACCTATCTACCTAACTAGCGCGTTGTGGAGTTAGATCTGGATACACCACAGTTGCGTTCTAGGATGGGAGGAAAAAACGCTCTGGGTGTTTACATTTCTTTAGACCAAACATAATCGCCTTTGGCGGCGCTATGTTACCGACGCAACGAATGTGGCTCAGCAAAATATTCTCTGGAATGATTATTTGCACTCCACAAAAGAAAACGCCAGATACAATATTAAATGAAGTTACAGTAACATGAGCAATTTACATTTGCTGGATACATGCTTAAAGTTTGCTCTTGTACTTCGTCCATAGAAATCCCCACCAATCGGTCCCATAACGTCTTACTTGGATAATAAATGGCAGAAAGATATTCTTTGTTAACCTTTCAAATCATTCACCGAAAGAACCAAGCAGGCCCGCCTTATTGCACAACCCACATTTTCTTCAAAACCTGCTCTTTATAGTGTGGTTTGCCAAGTCAAAGTTTGTTTTTTGTTTCCCGAATTGAAGGGCTTTTGAGAACGGAAGCATAAAGAGCGGAAGAGGAGGGGCAAAGCCTGACATCTGGCGCGTGATGTCAGGCTTTATCCTGGAAATGAACTTCCGTTGATCCAGACTACCATGATGGTGGTGAACAAAGAAAACTAGCATTCACAGTTAAGAAGCTGGAACGAGTGAATTTTTTTGCTTTTTGAAAAGTTGAGTCAAACGATAAAGCAATATTTCATTTTGTTGATTGTTTAGAGCTAGCGGTGCTAATCAGGAAGTAGCAGACTCTGCAGAAGGAAGTCTCTAGTGCGCCTGTTCTATGGGCCACACTATGCGGAAAGCAGTCCAGATCATCCGTGTCATTTTAGACACGGCAGTTGCACTTTTTTGATGTCAAGTGCCATTGAACAACTGTCATAGAAATAAATGGGGCCCGCCTCAACAACGTCTCCCAGTTTCTATTATACATCCATGTTCCATAGTCTTTGTGTCCATATGCGGAAGTACCATCTGTAGTTCGAGCAGCAGCCAGCAGAAAACTACCGTATGATGCGTTTTGCGTCATCCAGCGTTTATCTGCTGGCCTGTGAGTATAGGGAGAGATGGAGGGTAGTTCAACATAGTTCATTTACACATACTACCAATAATATTATAGTACACAGCTAATTTAATATCGTTAAAAGTATCCCTTTAAATTAGCTTCTTTTTTTTTTTACAGCTAACCTTAGCTAACGGCAGACTGTTTGCAGTCAAATACAGGAAATAAAGTGCTATTGCTAGTTTTATATAGATTAATTTTAAGTGTTCCTGAAATCTCTCTCTACTGTAATGGTACAAACGTGGTGAGGTGATACGTAGAGAGGTCTGGCATTGTGAGCTGACAGCTACCTGCAGCCATAGACTGTTAAAACTAGCCAGCAGAGCTATCATTATCAGCTGTCGGTTGCTAGCTAGCTGTTAGCTCAGCTTGCTTAGTTTGCTACTGGGACAAGTTCAACTAGGCAACTTACCGAGTGCCTTGATTGAGGAAACATCATGTCAGCAGTGTGTTTCGCCGTGTTTCCCTTGGTCTAATCGAATTACCGGGCTAGCTGGCTAAGCTAACAGGTCCCCAGATATTATTAAATGATTGGAGACGCTATTCGCACTTTGTACTCTGTCATCGTTTAAAATAACGTTAGCTAACGCGAAAGCAGCAGGAGCCGAAGATCGTCTTCTGGTCTTCGCAGCTAGGAAAACAGCTGCCTCCGAAAGGATGAATAAGCTAACAACAATAAAAAGGTTTTCAAAGGAACAGCAGTTTTTTTTTTTTTTTTTTTTTTGGAATAACGTTAACGATACACCTCCCCGGGGAAACCCTGGATGTTGACACATGAGCCCCCGACTTTCCTCTGCTTTGAAGAGAAGAGCAGCATCACCCGGAAAACAAACCGAGCAGCGGAGGAGCGGGCGCCCCGTGTGACGCAGAGCTGAACTGAAGCGCTCAGCGCTGCAGTCAGCAGGGCCGGAGCTGCAGCTTCTGACGGGGGCCCCGAAGCACAGTCTGATACACAGGGATGGATGGATCATCCACCAGGCTGAGCAAGCATCCCAGAAAGGCCCCCATAGTCCCAAATTCCCTGTGCATCAATTGATTTTAGTAATTTGATCAATTACAAATGTGTTAAGGGAATTTGCACAAGAGTTCTGTAGCCTACTGAGTGCCTAAAGAAAGGCCATGTATTGAACTGGGGCCCTTTGTCAAAATCTAGTTTAAAGATCTTCATTATTTTACTTTATATTAGGCTGCACAACTTTACCTAGGAATGTATGTAGTAAAGTTATGTTTCTTCCACTTATCACAAACTAATTGACACACAGAACATCTCTGGTATTATTCTTGCATTAGAGCACCGGTGGGGCTGGTCTCTCTGCCCTGTGTATCCTCTATACTGAACGGGAACTTGGAGTGTACAGGGTGAGCATGCAATGCACAGAAGATGTCAGATCAATAGCTGCGCCCAGCGTCCAATTTGCACCCCCTACCCTTACATGCACTCCTTATGCCAAGACACAGCGACAATCAAAATTCTATTTAGCCTACATTTGACTGCAGTCAAACACGGAAAACACGCACAAAAGACAAGATATAACTTTGGATTTTTTGTTGTTACTATAGCAGCTTTCAGAATTTGAGGATTGCATTTGTTTTGGTTTATTGAAAAGGAGACAGTCCCAATTACAGATGGAGCAGTTTGTTGTTCTTGGTCCTTCATTTTAAGGGGAGCATCGCCATGCATATTTGCATGTTATGACACAACTACTAAGAGTTGACATTTTCCAATCCTACATATGGCAGCTTTTAGAAAAAAAAAATCCACTATTTTGTCAGACAATCTTCAATTCCCAAAATGTAATAATGCCCCAAAAACTAATTTGTTGTGTCATCCCAAACTAATTTAAAGCCCCTCCCCAATCCTGTCCATTTTGGTCCATCCAGCTGAGAGACAGGAGCTGGGAGAGTACCCACCATTGCACCCTCACAATGCCTGCTCTTCCAGTTACTATTGGGTAATAAAACTAAACCTGTAGTTTACATTTTAAATTCCTTTGGACGGCCCCTGGTGGCTGCTTGATTTTCTTACCAGGCCAGCTGTACTGCAGCCATTACAATAGGACATATTTCAAAAGGGAAAAGGTATGATGACCAACCAATCTTCACCTTCAGAAGAGCTTGGTTATATACTGTATTTAAAAAGAAAAAATTATATACACCGTATCTCAGAAGTCAGGATAATCTTGACACGGTCCAACCTTTAGCCTGAAAAATGTAGCTATAGAAGGACGACCAGATACTGAAATATCTGCTAAATTAAGCATGTGACATCAAAGAATATCATGAAATCAATAGAGGTGGCCACACAGGAGCAAACAAGACAACCGTATGCTCCCATTAGAAATGGAGTTTTGTTAAATGTGAAACGTCAATACAATCACAATACCTGGTATTCATTTCTGATAATTAAAATACATATTGCAAGGTTACCTCAGACTTAACATACAAAAATCATGAAACCCACTCAACACACAAACACCATGAGCAAGTATAGGAACAAATTTATTTCAATTTAAAACAGATACCTTGTCATTATGTTTCTCTCTTAGAAGGCGGCGATGATCGTAAGTCATGTTCATGTTTGAATGAGGATCAGGCAACAGTGGTTGAAACAAACACATGAAACACATAAAAAAATATGGCAAGAGTTATTTAAATCAATTATCGATAATAACCAACTGATTGAACCCCCTTCATCGAGGGCTCTGCTTCAATGAATACATCAAAGCCCTCACTTCAAACACAAAATAAACAGCACATGCAATTATAATTACAGTTCCTTAAAAAAAACAGCAGATTATCTTTTGAATCTTCAATCTTAAATACAGAATAAAGTCTTTGTGTGTACTTAATCATCTATCCTTTTAGTCTCTGGTGTGTTTTATTTAAAAAGGGGGGGTGACGGGGGCGGGGGCGGGCGGCATCTCAGGTGGTGGTCCTTTGATGATGACCACAGCGTTGGCACTTAAAGAGAGCCTGGCTCTAGAGAGAGTGGGGTTGGCACACTCAGTATATTACATCATTTACATTTGGTTTACATACAAAATAAAGAAAACAGCATTTTATACCCCACTACACAATTAACCTTCAGGTTTCATTGGAGTGGAGGAAAAATAAATCAAGTGGTCCTAAATAATAGAGTTCTGGTAATGTTTTCAAATAGGAAATGAAAAAGAAAAAGAAAAAAAAAAAGGAAGAAGATTTACATTTTGAATATGCACTGACTCCTTACTGATGTTCAAAAGATAAGTTTGATTCCACTTATTCTAAAAACGCCTACAGAAAGGAAAATCACACACACACACAAAAAAAATATATCAGAATGCTCTGAAACCATATATGGACCGGCAACACCATCTTTCATTATTCAAGGCAATGAAAGGCAATAAATAAGAGTGTTGTAGTGAAAAACCAATCTAGTCTTTCGACTGGTCATTGCTCAAAACAGACAAGAATGAAAGAATAAGAAGGAGATTTAAGTTTCATACAGACTCGCCTTCCTTCTCTCCAGCTCACATATGTTGAGATAAAATGTGTCAAACGCACACTGTGCAACACTGGGCCGCTAACACACTACCAAACCCACACTAACAGCCAGTCAGCCCTTCACCATGTGCCAGAGTTGTAGTGTCAAGTTTAAAAATACAACATGGTTCATCACCATTAAAGTGAGCTGCACTCAACACACAGTAAATCTTAACACAACTACTGATAAATACTTGGGTATCCATATATTGGTATATCGTTCCACTTAAATACTGGCATCCTCTTTATGACAGTCTAACGGTTAGGGGTCTGCTTTCTAATGCTAAAGGTTACTGTCATTTTCAAGCAGACCAAAATGGCAATTAAGGACCACACTGGCGTTTTGAAAAACATATGTATTTTAGCCCCATTAACTTAAAACTTTACATCACTGCTTCCCATTTTTTTAAACGGACTCTATCTTTTCAGCAGCTGATCCGATATGTTGGATCCATCTAGCGATTGAGACTGGCCGGACGCAGCCGATAGTTTGTCAGTTTTATAATTCAGGGTTAACGTAATTTGGACTCAGTTTGTTTTTAAACTTTAGAAATAAATTTATTTCAAAAAACGCCCATTAATGCAAGCTTGACAAAAAAAAGTGATTAAATGTCTACTGTGGTGTGGATTCTCTCTCAAAATCAAGTTTAAAGTTAATTTTCAAACCTTACTTGCACGTGCGAAAGCCAATAGCAACATAGTAAATCAATTTAGTAACTGGAGAAATGGTCATCAATAAAGTATGCAATTTGTAGTTAATGGGCTAAAACATGCAAAGTCACAAGCATGGTCATTAAGTCAAATACTTTGGGGAAACATGCAATACTTGTCCTGGTAGTAGTGTCTTTAGTGAAAAGTGTTTCTATACTGCATGAGGTATTACAGGTACCACTGTGATACCAATGCAAACAAAAAAAAGTTGTAGTAAAGGTTGAAGAGCCAGATACTGGGTCCACTTAATTCACCGAAGGGCCAGATACATAAAGAAAACTGATTAGTGTTGGTAAACTCTCTACACATACACCGTATGTTTCCAATAACACCCTGGCTATAACACCCTGGCTATACTTGTTAAAGCACAAACTGCAAGTAATCTCCATCAATAAACAAGGATTAGTAGTGGATGACTTGGTTCACTATGGTCCTGTACTCCACTCCACACTGATGCACTGTGATAGCCCTTAATGAGGATGGAGGATAAGTCACCTGTAGAAAAGGTCAAAGACCAAAAAAGTATTTCTGCACTTCACTGGCACTATAAAAGCAAGCCTCAAAAAACTGGAAATTAACGTTGCAAAAACCGACGTGTTGTGTTAAAATTACAAATAGCAAGCATGGACCGCTTGGGTCTTCGATCACTGATAAAAAAGTCCACCTACGTTGGTACTGTACACTTTTTCTAGGTATGCATTACAGCGCTGCGTCTATAAATCAAGAGAAAATACAAGTTTCTTTTTTTCTTTTTAAAATCAAAGTGTGAGGGCTCCTAAAAAACACTATTATCATGGATGGAGATGTGATGGAGTTGTACAACTGGAAATGTCTCAATAAGAAATAGAACGCAGAGATAAAGTCCTTACTATACCAGAAATTAGTTTTTTTTGTATGTTTTTTAGTTTTTTTTACAGCAGTTCAGACTCAAGTAGGCTCCGCCATGAGAAAAGGAGCACTTCAACATGACAGAATCAAAAGCAGTCAAATTATCAACACCTTCAAACCTGGTCCATAAATTAGATAAATAAAAAAGAAATCTTTAATTACTCTTAAAATCATCTCGTTACCATACTGTGAAGATTTTATACCAGCCCTAGTTAGTATACTCTGGAGCCAGAGCTGTAGCAGTAGTTCGGAGTCATGAGGCCGGTTGGGAAGACCCTCTTTTCTCTGACTTTTGCTCCTTGCCGATCATTTCCTCAACACCACTCAGCTCTGTGTAGTCCTATTAATCAAGTTAACAAAATCCATAATCACAGCATAACTACTACCATAAATTCATTGGAAAAAAACTGTATGCTAATGAAAGAAGTTGATACTTTTTTTTTTTTGCTGTTTTTTTTTGTTGCCAAAGATGGTGTACCACAGAGCGTTTTTGTACAGGAGTGTTTTGTGTATATGTATTTACAAACGAATATACACAAACATTTGCAAACTTTAGAGTGTGTCTTCTGTGAAAGGTTCATAGCCCCCCCCTTCCTCTCACCACTCAACAGCAAGCAATCTTTATATAAACAAAGTGACTATACAGTAAAAAAAACAAAAAAAAAACACTAAAGTAAACAGAAGCACATCCTGATGTGTCACCATCAGGAGGTGTGTCTGATTGGACGGCTGAGTGACGCAGGTGTGACGCCATCAGAGATGTTACCGCATGGATTCCATTTACACCCCGGGGTGCTGGCGTGTTTAATTTACAGCTTTTACTTTGCTAAATTAGCTACTTGCAGACCAAGCTGCAGATGTGCTCTGTGGGCTGATAAACACTGATGACATCACGCTCCCCTCCACATCTGCTCCCACCAATCAAGGAGGAGCCCGTATCGCAAGTAGGGCCCTCTCACCCGCTACTGGTGTTTTGTAATAAGACTTGTGGGGGTGTATCAGTGGAAACAGATGCTGTGAACGTCGCATGGAAGATTGTCCCTGTGAATCCATACAGAACACATCTGGAGGAGGGAAGCGATGTGATTAACTTTATATTTATAAAAAGAAAATATTAAAAAAAAAAAAAGAAATCTTTAAAGGATACTTAAGTCAAGTAAATTTCTGGTTGCTTCTTTTCTTTAGAGTTTTTATAGATTTTCTTACCACTTCTTATCACCCTTCCTTTTAGCCGTTATTTGTTAAATAGAAGTAGACGCAGCAACAAATTTCTATTATTAAAAACATTTAAAAAATCTCAGCAATGAACAGATTTTGATTAGCTATGTTTGCCCTCTCGTGCTGTTTGTCCTAAGTGTGTTTACGTATTCATGTACTTCTTAATATATAATTCTATTTATTTTTTTAGATTGCAATGCTCACTCTGGTGGGTACATTCATAGATGCGAGATGGAGACAGAATCCTCAGCTGGTCCCCTTGTGTTCAGCGTGCGACCTCACTTCCTGACCGAGGCACTCTGTCCCCAGAAGCATGATGCCACTCCGTGCCTCTGAGTTGGTTTCAGGAGATGCAGTATTTACTTCCTTCCGCACCGATGGGAGCTCAGAAAGGATCTGATCTCACACTGCTGAGGATTACTCCAGAGGGCCAAATGGGTTTGATGCTGCGATTCACCAAAACACAGCTCCTCGCTAGTCAATGCTCAGACACACACACACACGTACAAACACTCACACACACACACACACAGAAACACACGCTCGTCACTGTACAGTCCGTGTGAAAGGTTTGTGTGCCAGAGCCAGCAGTTGGGGCCAAATCTAAACCACAGAGCAGCGTGGGGGAGGAGCAGGGACTCTGACACAACAAGCCGCCGAGCAACCGAGGAAAAGGGCGAGCTTTGGTGAAAGAGGAGGGGTGGCGTTTGCAGATGGAAGGATTTGTGAATGTAGTGTACTGGGGAAAAGGTGTGTGTATATGTGTATATGTATGTATGTATGCGTGTGTGTCTGTGGGCATGGTGTGCTGCGTAATGCATGTGAACTTGAGTGCACAATCCCAAAGAGGTGTGCGTTTGTGCAATGGTGGTTGAGGAGCTGTGCGTCGTACGTGGGCCCTCACACCAGATTGTACTCTTTGAGATTGAGCTGTAGGATGGTGTCTTTGACAGCTGCAAACACAAAGCGGATGTTCTCAGTGTCCGTGGCACAGGTGAAGTGAGAGTAGATGATCTTGTCGCTGTCTGGGTTTAAGTCCACAAACATCTTGAGAATGAACTCTCGCGCTGCCTGTGCATCTCTCTGGGGGCCTGAGAAATAGAAACAGACAAGCCCATGCAAACAACAATTATATATTATAATATTATATTTGATCACAAAAAAAGATTACATAAATTAACAAATACATTTTTTTTGTCGAAAGGAGTGGGTTGTGGCTACTTCTTTAAAATGCATGCACTCTGTGCCCATCTTACACACCCTTTGTCATAGGTTGACAAGAAAATTGATAGACTTCACATACAACTGGTTAAACTGGTAAACAGTGGTAGCATCAACGTTACTTTTCTTGCAAAGACTATGGTCATATAACCATCTTCAGAACATTGAATAACAAATTCTCACGCACGCGTACACACAATCTCACCATCAAACTCTGGGAAATAGTCCACCAGGTGGGAGTAGGAGATCTTCTCCTCGAGCAGGTCCTTCTTGTTGAGGAAGAGGATGACAGAGGAGTTTTGAAACCAGGGGTAGGTAATGATAGTCCTGAACAAAGCTTTGCTCTCCTCCATGCGGTTCTGTTGCAGAGAAGGTGAGCAATGAGAAGAGTCATGTTGTCTAGTTCCAATTGTTTACACAGCTAGTTAATACTGCTTTGTGTGTGTGAAGAAACATGCGTTTAAGCAACAGTGTGTGTGTTTTTATATAT
>NC_048426.1:8831332-8864877 GCF_013103735.1 Etheostoma cragini
TACGTCCACCTACCTCGTTGTCGGACTCCACCAGGACCTGGTCGTACTCACTCAGCGCCACCAGAAACATAATGGAGGTGACATTCTCAAAGCAGTGAATCCACTTCCTCCTCTCTGACCTCTGACCCCCTACATCCACCATCCTGACGGCAGGAGGAAGATGAAGAGGAGGATAATAATAGGTGAAGAATCAAGAAGGGGAAAAAACAACTTTAGCATATATCTCTTGGTGGCTTAATTTTTTTTTACCAGGACAGAAGTTCAAATTCTCAATATCTTGAAATGGTTAAATGGTTAAATGGAACAGTACTTTTATGAATCAAGCTTTGAATCCATCAAGACAGTTACATTACAAATACTGAATTATGGCCGGCTTTGTAAAAAACTAAAAGAAAAGTGTGTACTGCAGAATAACTCTATAAAAACAGGAACAGATTGGTTTTAGGTCCAGCAGTCCTTAAGACATTCTCTGGTGTAAATCTTAAATATTGTCAGCACTTGACCCAAATAAAAGATATAGCCTTTCACCCTGGGATCCATTAAAATCTTTTTTTTTTCTTTTTTTCCCTATTCTTTATCTTAGGCTATTAACTTCATTTTAAGCAATCTTGTTGAGAAAGAAAAAAAAAAAAAAACCTGATGGATTCAACACCTTGAGAAAAGGATCTATAAAATTCCCAAAATCTGGTCTAAAACAAACTAGAAACTATTGTTTGGTGTGAATATGCTTTTGTTCTTGTAAAATAGGTGAGTCATGCATACCACCACAAATCATGAAAGTGTTGTGTGTTGAGACCATAGACCCTTTATATTAACGGTCTATGGTTGAGACAGATCTAGGATCAGTTTTTAAATCAATGCCAGTTTAAGGAAATTGTGTTATTTTCATTGTTTGTCAAAAGTCCAATCACAATGTCGGAGCCGAAGAAGCTCTGTTGCCAGATCTGAAACTACACATTTGTTTTATTATTTTTAATTAATTTGTATTATTTGAATCTTTGCCACAAATAATGAATGAGACCCTGATTTGTATGCAGACAAGTTTGTTTTCTGGCAATGTTTGGAGAACATGCACTTTTCCTGACCCCATCTTAGAAAATTAATTAAATTATTCTAACCAATAAACAAAAAGAATTACAAGTGGGGTTTTACTTTGGATCTTATAATTAAGACAGAAGCTGATGAAAAATCCCAAAACCTGCCGAGCAGCACTGAAATACACAGGTAATTGCAGGAAATGTATATTCTTGAAAGTAATATATTCTCGGAATTAATAAATTGAGCGGCATTCGACACTACATCTGATGCTAGATCAGTCTTTACTTCTGTTGCTTTGTGTGCTACGGTGAAAGTAAAGGGTCACAACACATTCATTTCTCTGCTGGAAAGCTTTCTCAACCGTCCCTGGTGTGTGTGATAAAGCACCACACACAAGCAATTTGTGAAGTTCTGAAACACACTTGAAGACAAATTGGGGGGGGGGGGGGGGAATATAAAATGAAGGGACAATAAAAATGAGATGGAGAGGGGCACAGGTACAAAAGATACAGTACAGAGTACAGACGGAGGACAGGAGACAGAGTTGAAATGTTGATGAAAGATACAGGGGGGCACCTCTGATGGTGAGATCCTTTTCATGGTAGAAGGACGCCTCTTATGTAACCGTACGAGAAGCTACAATCTGAGAATTGCATCACAAGAGGACTAAGGAAATATAACAGACAAACTAATACAACTAACAAAGAATTGGCAGACTATAAAAATAAAAAAACTTGGCGATTGGCGAAAATAGGCAGGAAAACGTTAACTTCAGCACATGGGGCCGCAGGTATACAGGCTGACATTCACTAAAGCCATTCATGAACAGCATTTGCGGCAGAAATACTGACTGATAGATGTGTGTGAATCCTCATTAAGTTTCAGCTTCCCTGAGCTTCTCTTTGACAAGGTCACCCTTCACTCGTCAGGGAGTTGAGGTCCCAGTTTCATTAAGCCTCCGTTTATGAAAGCCAATTCAGTAACATCTTTTCGGTCAAGAAGCTTTGGAGTCAGGTCATTAGGTACAATTTAATGCCTAACCTCCTGTACTTTGTTCCCCCTCTGGATGCACAGGTGCATGCCTCAAGACCAGGTGCAACATGGTCTTTGAGAGAGCTGGACAAATCTAAGCTAATTCACAATGCAAGGGTGCCCCCTTGTGGTGGCCCACCGTGGTCCACAGAGACCCAGGGCCAATATAGGCCCTGCAGGACCTGCTGCCCAAAATAACATTCCTCCACCGGAGAGGACGACCTCGTTTCTTCTGCCAGCCGGAGAGGAAAGGAGGAGAGGAGGAGGAAGAGAGGAGGTGACCCATTTAAAGAGACCGGGCACCAGAATGTGGGACTTTGTGTTCATCAGGGGGATTGTGTTATGTGTGGTACAATTGCTCTCGGTAGCGGGAGGTAAAGGAAAGCGTAGAACTAGGAGGAGACCGTAAAATGGTAATGACTTTCATTTCTATGATTGGAAGAGAGGGTTAAAGGAATAAGAATGGGAAACATGGTTTACTTGGCGCTTTGGATCAACACATATCAGATAGCGTATGGGTTAATGATGAACAAGGAGGGACTGAGCCAAAACAGGCATCTTTCTACCTGAAAATGATGCTTTGCAAGTCGAATGGGTACTCTATGATTCCTGTAGTGGGGATGCGCACCCTGAGCACATCCTGTTGAGTGGGAAGATAGCTGGAATCTGCAATACGATCCAGATCGGAAAGATAACTACAGACAGGCCAGTTGAGGAAAAGAGAGATAAAGAGAGAAAAAAAAAAAGACAGAGAACAGTTATATAAAGCGTGACAGGCAATTACCGCAACCCCCTGCCATTCCAGGAAGTGTGGATCAGTCCTGTTGAGGAAGCTTCAGGGGAAAAAAGGCTACATCTCAAAAACATAAGGGTGTTAGTGAGTGTCACTGGTCAACCAACACACACTATCCAAAAACTACCGTAAGACTTCTGAGATTAGCTCGCAACTGCAGCTTTGAGTTTACTTTACTCTCTTCTAAACTGACAATTTGTAGTAGTAGGTCAAGTAGTTTGTGGATTATGTTGCAGAGAGTAAAGTGGCATCAGTGACAATAGTAGCAGTGACATCAGCAAGTATGATATCAAGGATAGCAGGAAGCATAATCCATACTTTTTCACCCCACAGAAAAAGGTGTGTAAGAAAGCCGTTTCAATTTTATATTTAAATTAAATTTTTTTTTGAATCTTCTGTATTTTAAATTGTGCTCAATTGCTTCACTGATTGTATAACAACTTCCTGGAGAATCATTGACATCACTAATCCTTCTTCATCTGTTATTAAGTGACTGCTGCCCACACGCTACAGTGCAGCACGTCTGGCCTTAGTTTAGATCCTGGAGCCAGAACATTAGCTCAATTCTGAACACAAACCACTGATATCTATCAGATATCTAATGTAGACCTCAGGCTCATTTGATCTAAACATGACATTGTTCTCTGTAGGAGAACTTTGTCTATTCAGACAAATGGGCTCTTGCCAAGTAACAGGCCTTGACCATAGTAACGTGAGTGCATTTGTAGGTTTGCAATTGTCTAGTAATTGCGCTGACAGGTTACTGGAATAGTACACTTGTACACAAATCATTAAGTATTTGTTCTAACTTTTGGCCAATATAATTTACCCATTTTTAAAAGTGTACAATTGATAAAAATGTAGCCCCTGCTCCAATAACGTGTTGTTAATCCTGACAGACATCAGAGGTTTCTGTTCTCATAGCTGCGGTGATACTGCAATCCTGGTGCCATAGGGTACCTGAAGATGACGTTCTCCAGGTCAAACGGGTATTCTATAATACCCGTGGTGGGAACACGGACCCTCAGCACATCCTGCTGGGTGGGAACGTATCCCTCTGTAGTCACACGGTCTATATCGCTAAGGTAACTGGAAATATACATGAACGGTGTGGATAACACTGAAATAAAGACATCTTTAAGGACTTTCTATCTCTCCCCCTCACTCTTACACAGGCAAAAAAAAGAAAAATACATAGCTTACATATTTACCACATTAAGCACATTTACATGTACATGCCTGCTGACTTGAGACAGCATTAAACTGTAGTACAGCAAGTCCACAACCAGGGGGCACTACAAAGCGAATCAAGGGCCTTTAGCCATTTAACCTGGGGTCACATAGGAAACGGACACATTTGGCTATAAATCTGTGGCTAGGAGCGTACATCTTATACCACTGGCATGCAGATATTAAACACAAAGCTTAACCATTAAATTAAGTCATGGTGAAATGACAGGCAGGACTCACTGAGCCTTTCACATGACTTATGCACTAGAACAATCATCATATACTGTTGATAAACATCCCTCTTTGACAATAAACAATTACAGCGCACAAGTGGCCATCATACCTGTGGCTTGTAGATTTTACATATCAAATTGTTGATTGTAGCCTGCAGATTTTTCAAATTTGCCAATACCACATGTAGACAAAAAGACTAATGTGCTGCCCTGCCCAGTACACATTCCAAACCTCAGAATGGAATTCCAAACCTCAGAATGGAATTATACACAGGTAGTTACACACAGAACATACACACACCAACCGCCACCAAGAATACATCTAAACACACCCCGATTTTCAACATTACTCTCAAAACCGTTAACAACTATGTCTACATATAAAGGGGCAAAAATTAGCTTTTTTAAAATCATCTTACATTGGCGGGTATCTAGCCATGCTGGTAGTTTCACTAATCATAACAGATAACTAAAACAGGTATTTGAAAAACGGTCAACCGCAACATGTCTGTACATAAACAATGTGAGGAAAACGGTTATGTTACTTTTCCTGAATTTGATGAACTGCCCTTGTTAATATTTTCCTATGCTTACAAATGTTAACTGTCTTATTAATTTAAGCACAGACACAAGTACATTGTTCAATTCCTGGATGCATATTTGGTTGCTACAAACACACACAAAGCTTTTTACACATAATACATTACTGTACGGTTGAAACAGACACAGGTTTTGGGAACTTAGACAGTATTCTTCATTATTAGGCACAAATTACTTTTATTTACTGTTGGAATTTTGTATTGAAAATTGACCCTAATCAAATCATTGCAAATGCAGAATTTTGCGCTACAAAATGATTATATCGACAAAGTATAATCCAATTAGAGAATAGCTCCGGATTGTTAAGACTCAATAGTTACTTTAACACTGATAAATCTGTTATCAGTTCCCAAACCAGCACAACAGACATAACTCACTCACTCACACATTGTGTCCCAGTCACGCAAATACCATTCTTTGATCCTAAACAAACATCAGACTGGGGGCCTGTTGCACGAAAGTAGAATAAAGATATTCAGGATAAGTGAAAAAGCGCAGCTTGACTTACAGTGATCCGCTCATAGCGGCTTAATTGGTTGCACGTTTGCCGAGCCAGGATTAACAGGTGAAGCTATGTCAAGCCAGGTGGTGATAGCTGGGATAAGTGCACGTTCACGGCTTTCTTAAATAGACCACGGTATCGATCACAGATTTAGTGATGAAATGGAGAAGACGCATGCGCCATATGTTTCACCCAATGAGCAGCAGCTTTTTTTTTTTTTTACAAAGTTGAGGCTACACTGTTTTAATTGCTTTAAACATGCTAGTTTCATGTTTCTGTTTTTATGTGATAAATGTGTATGTAAAACAATATTCATGTGTTGTTTTTAATTCTTCTGAATAAGTGACAGCACCAAAATAAAAAGATTAAGCGGCATTGTGGGGTTCCCAGTGTGATGAATGTAAACTATACTATATATGTATATAGGTCACATTATTGGTCCAGTGATGTGAGACTTATTGAGAAGGTTATGAAACCAAAGTAAGCTATGATAAAAAAAAAAAAAACATTAGGCCTAAATATTATGGAGTAACACAAACTGTCCTTTATTAGAGAAGGACGAGCAACAAGAAAATGAAATCATGAATGAATTGGTATCTGACCAGTCTGCCATAATTATCATCTGGGAATATCGCTGCATTGTCACACTCAATCTCCGGAGAACGTCCTTTATAAACCTGCAGCCGCACAGACCACGGACGCCGCGCTGCTCATCTCTATTTTTACAGAGAGAGTGGACACTGACGCGACGCACAGGTCTGTCGGCAGGCAGCCGCCACCGGGCAACGGGCCACGCGCCAGGCAGCCTCCAAGTACTGACTCTCCTGAGCCACTCTGCATCTGGGTGCCAGTGCAACCACTTCTAACCATCTAAACAACTGCAATAGTAGGGGTTTAAACCAAACTTGTGACAACAATAGTGACAAATAGTGCATGTTAATAAAAATAAATCAGAACACATGCAGAAGACAACGGAATAACTTAAACACGTTTATTTCAGATCAGAGCGGCAGCTGATTTAACACATGAGACTCCAGGATTACTTAGCCTGGCTGTTAGCCTGCTCTGGACCAGGCTAGCTGCAAAGAATGAATCTCCATGGTTACTTGTCTGGGTTTAATTCAACCTGGTTTTGTGCAACCAAGTCAAAGCTAAATTTATCCAGGATAACTTGAATATCCCGGCTTAATCCCTTATCCGGGTTTCGTGCAACAGGCCCCTGATGTCTACGCATAGAGACACAAACACACACAGACAGACAGAGAAACAGACGTACTATTTAGTGGAGTCAGAGAGCTGGTACTCTCGGCGGCGGTCATAGGCCTCCTGGATCCCTGGGTCGGACCAGAGGCATTTGATAGCTGCAATGTAGGGATAGTCAAACCCATTGATCTTCTCAATGTCCACCTCCTTCACGAGCATGGCATTAGACTGGGGGGAAAAGATGACATAAATCAAGCTGTGGAATAATGACCAATGGGGAGGAGCAGTGCAAAAAAAGCAACAAGATGTATCAAGTAGTTACTTAAGATAAGAGATATACTGTATGTGCAGTAGGTAACTTCCCCCCACTGTCCGTCTCGACCCCGTATCTTATCCTAACCACGGCCACATATTCTAATGATTCCAAAGACACAACTGGTCTAACTGAAGGATGTAGGGTGGCTGTGGCTCAGTGGTAGAATGGTTGCCTGCCAATTGGAAGGTTTGTGGTTGGATCCCTGGCCCTGCAGTCCCATGTCAAAGTGTCCTTGGGCAAGACACTGAACCCCGAATTTTCCCCCGATGCTACGCCTTCGGAGTGTAAATGTGTGTGAATGTTCATCTGATGAGCAGGTTGCACCACAGTGTATTAATGTGTGCGTTTTGGTGAATGGCTCCTATAATATTAAAAAGTGCTTTAAGTAGTCCTTTTTCTTTTATATAAAAGGGTAAAATGTATTGATGTGAAAATGAAGAGCTTGTGCCAATTTATCAAAAGTGTCTTAAAAAGAAAGTATTTACAACCCTTGCAAGATGGATATTGGACAACGGTCACTATAAGGAAGAAGTCTCTCTGTCTGTCCTCTGATATTCTGTTCATCCGATTGACTGCACACTTGGATTATGTACAGTACACACTGTAGCGGTCTGATGTTTCTACTTTTATGCTGGTGTGTGCGTCGAGCCGGCGTGTGTATGTGGTAGAGCGAGGGCAAAGTGAGAGAGTTACGGCGATTAGCTTCCAAGAGAGTACCGACTCTAGTAATAGTGAGAGAAACAAAGTGTCTCCCCTGTTCTTTCTGACCCCGGTGGGATATCTGTAGCAAGAAAAGTTAACCCTTCCCTTGTTTTAAGGTTTATGGAGAAGGAGAGCCAGGAAACGAGTCGGGGGAAATGCAACGCTACCAAATCACGACCAAGTGGCATGCGTCGCTGCGACGTGTAGTACATTCTTTTTGAGAGGTTCCTCTATGGTAATTTTGTAGTGGTGGCCCACCACAGCAACATTTCTGCCACCACCGTATCAGAAATAGGGCTGTAAAGAAAATGTAGTCACGGTTGCTTTCAAACTATCCTGCCGTCATAATGCTGTCGCTCAAATTGCAGTATAATAAATAGAACTCTTCAGAGGTTATTGGGCCACTACAGTTTAACTCCACATACTGTTGTGTTGATGTAGTTTGTTGTCAAAACGTTCACTTCCTTCCGAGTCCAAAATTAAATGTACAGCTCCACCAACAAACGTCACCACGTTCACTATAGTTCTTTAAAAAATGGTTGTTGTTCGGACAGACCTGCCCCCGGTGTTAAATAAATCTTAAAAAGGAAACACTGTACGTGCGTAGCAGCGGCGTCGATTTTATGCAAACATACAAAACAGCCTTTATTGTTATATTTAAACTCTTTAGCAGAGGTGTTCATTTCCAAACAGGATTGGTGGCTCGACGGTTAACATAGGAATTTGATTTGCAGATGTCTGTTGAGGACGGTACCGTTATTGATGTTATAGCGTAAGTTAGCAGCACACTTAAACCGGACCTAGAGTGAGTCGAGCGCTCTCTTTGCCCATCAGCTCCGAGATGATGTCATGTTCTGCTGTGTGCTCAGAAGTGGTGAATTTAAAGCTCAAAGCAAATTAATACAACATTGTTTGATATCTAGTGTTGGCAAAAATGCCTTTTTATTGACTTTTAGCGAAATGCTCTTAGTGAATTTAAGCTGTGATTTTATTGTGAAGGGTAGACATGGAAGCGCCAGCGTAATAAGTCCTGAGGCTTGCTTAAAATAAAGCCAATGTCTGATTGTGCATAAAGCCTATGTTGTCTCCCAAAATCTATTCTAATGACATATAAAACATAGCTAGTTGTGCGGTGCAGAAGATACCAAATCCAGAAAGAACACCTTTCAAATAATCGAAGGCAACTCTGGAACGAATGAGTAGTAGGTCATTTTCTTTGTATGCTGGTCATTCCTTACCCGATTCTGTTCAAATTTGTAGGGGATCTTAAGAGTCTCAGTGGCGCGGATCATGGACTGCATGGAGGTGAAGATGTTTTGGTAAACAAGCCGGATGAAGCCTCTCTTATCTTCGTCTGAGTACCCAGCTCCATGAATGATCCTCATCTGCTTGATGAAGGTGCTCTTGCCACTTTCTCCCGTACCTGAAAAGGACAAGGGAGGCATATAGTTAGATAGTGCAGCAAACGTATGTTGTACCAGTGGCTTTGGTCAACTTCATCAACACTTTTTTTGTAGGATTTTTCCCCTGTTTTTTCCCTGTTTTTTTAAAGCGTGTTTTCCAAGTTTGTCACTTTTTTTTTTTTGCATTTTTTTTTAACCTTTTTGTCACTTTTTCCCAATGTTTTTAAAGATTTTTCCAAAGTTTTTTTTGTAATAGTGTAACAGTGAGACGGCATGGCAAAGACCTGTAATCACATCCATAATGCAAACGGTCAGACAAAAAGACCAAAAAAAGGATGCAAGCGGTGTAACATTGCATATAAACATTTGAAATCAGTCTGTTGAGATGGGCAGTCTTGTTTCTGACAGTTTTCAGTATTATAAGCAAAAAACACTCTACACTACATTTATTTATCAAGGGTACCGAGAAGATGGGAGGAGAGTAAGACAAAGGTGTGGTAAGAGACATCCAAAGAATAATGCCATTCTTCATAAACCTACACAATCAAGTCCTTGGCCACTTTCCAATAACAGTCATTTATCTATGCATCAAGTGTTAATCACAAGATTGTTTTTGGAGGTACTAGAAGTTATTTGGTAGTGAAATTAATTGAAATGAAGTAATCTGTACTGTGTACTGATGCCATTGTTCAGGTATGCTGCTACTGTATAGCCAACCTGTTCAGTAACACTTGAAAATATACGTTTTTCTCGCCTAAATTTTTACCCTTAAAAAAGTGCTGCTGTTTCCACATGCTTTGGCCCTCTGGGATGACCCATTGGGAAGTTAACACGCCCAACTTGTTGTTTCTAGTGGCAGTGTGACACTAGGCCTTACTGACACAGAGCTACAGAGGTTAGAACACAGAATTTCTATTTCCGTCCAAGTAAATCATCTGAAAAATTAATAAAAAGCCATACTGTAAGCATATTACATGGGCTATATACTAAAATAGTACCCTAGCCACGTCTCAACTTAGAACAGAAAAAATGACTTATAAAATGGATTTTATATGAATATATTTCTACAGATATGTCTGTGCGTTAGTCTTATTTCTTATTTCTAAAACAGCCAAAAAAGTGCTAAATACAAAACTTCTGAAATACTAAAACACATCCACATCACTCACAGATATGTCTGAAAGAAGTACATACATAGATTTATAGAAATAAGTAATCATAATTTCATGAAATGGTGAAATGCCATCAGAAGTCCATATTTTTGCCTTCAGACAGCTGTAAGAGACCACAGGTATAGTTTTTGTTGGCCATGTTTGGTATCAATCCACCAGTCTTCTTATTGGCTACACAGGGATGCCAGTTTTATGACCTTATCTTCTAATTTGTGGGCTCCACTGTCAATCTTTCCCACGTGGGCCCAATGGGGAGTGTGAGATTTCATTTGCTTAGCTTGGGGGTATCTTGAGATACACTGAACCTATTGGCTGGGAACAACGTTCATTGCAAGCTGCACAAGCCAGAGAATGTAACGCTGTCTTTGGTTTTAATGTAGCCCGCCCACGGAAAAAGATACACACGATAGAAACCAAGAAATGATGCACTATCTAGATTTCTCTACGTCAAACCTTGGGCTGAAACTACAAGATTGTGAGGGGACCAGATAATTATGGATTACAAGGCTTGGATATTCTAATACCTTAGGGTGTTTTCGATGTAGGAAACTAAGGTTTTTGGCGATCTTTTACCGCTGTCATTAAAGACACGAGGAGACAGGTAGGAAACACACACTCGATTAGACTCAAATCTTTCTGTGTTTCTTTACTTCAGAACATGATTATCACCGTTGTGAGTCACCTTATTGCTTCGTGTGTGGGCTCTCAAGCTTTCAAATGATGTATGGCATGAGCGTGTTTATGACGGTTTAATGCTTACAATTTAAGAAAGAAGACAGCACTTCCGAAAAACGGCGAGTTTATTTCCCGTGCACGGGAACCATCCGCCCAAGAAGTTAAGAGCCCCTATTATACTTATTTTAATCATCATATTTTGACTCTTGGGTCTACTAGATTAAGTTTACATGCTTTGATGTTCAAACCACATTGTGTTTTTCTCATACTGCCCACTGCTGCAGCGCGTCCACCTGAAACACTGTCTCAGCTCTTGGTCCATCTTCCTGAAAAGCCCAGTCTGCTCTGATTGGTCCACTGGACCACTATTGTAATTGGTCTACCAAATTCAAACAAGCCAGTGGGCGGGCACTGCTGGCATTCTCAATTAATGCTATCACTAATTGAACTTGAAACAGGAATGTGGGTGAGGCTTTTTTAGACAGTGCTGTCTGTGGGAGAGAGAACTCCAGTCTTTAACATTGCAGCATACAACTTCGTACACCAGAAGCACTATGAGGGTGCTATTAGTGATAAAACAATTTCTTATTTATATCTCTAATAAAACACAACAGTTAGCGCCCAACATTATAGACTGGGGTTGGGTGATATCAGTTATATATACTGTGAGACAATAAACTGTCAACCTTGAGACCTTGCCATACAGTTTATGTCCATCCCGTAAACATCTATGGGAGGTTAAGAACATTTGCAGATAAAGCAGCAAACCAATGACCAGGACCGATTAATTGTAGCGTCTGATTTTTTTTTTTTTTTTTTTTTTTAAACACACAATTTGTCAATTTAATTAGACAAAAATACCGAAAACTTTGATGCCAGTTGAAGAGATCCAAGACATGTTGCAGCCTGTTTGTGTATCTGATGTTCAATCAGTGTGCATTTGGTTCTGTTAACAGGGTTTTCCCTATCATAAGGCTAAGACGCAGCACCAAAGCTTTTTTGGTCAACACCTAAGTTGAAGGAACGTAAAATCAATGTAAGCATAAAAAATAACTACAATACTTTCTTCAGATCTAGTGATTGTAGTTGATCCCAGTGGACTTCAAATACATGCACCTACGTCTTCCACAAACCTAGGGAAATAATGAGCAAGGCAAATCAGCATAAGCGGGTCAAAACTCAATTAATGTGGGATGCCCATCTAAATCAGTTTTATGCTTTATGAAATCCCTCTACTGAAAATCCAAGTTGATTAACTAAACTGGTTAGTACTGCTGATTTGTCAAAACGTCCTTATCCAACGTCTGGATGTTGTCACAGTTTGGAGAGAGAATAAATCAAAAATGTTTCCAGAAAGGAGAGATGAGTGTGGGAAGGGGAGAGAGAAGGGGATGGGGGGTCTACAAGCATATTTAATGAAGATTATTAAGACAACTTGCCCAGGATCTAACACTAAACTGCCTCTGCCAAACGGTGACAGCAGGGGTCGTTGTCAAAAGGCTGCATTCCTTCAGTGATCCTCCTCTGCCCTCCTGAGTCCATATCTGGCTGTAAGATCCTCATTTCAAGGGGTGTCAGGTTTTCAGATTTACACATATGGTATGGAGCCCAAGTAAAGGCTTTGGAGTATAGGCCTACACTAAGATATTTATTCTGCTTCTATTCACAGAAACCCCATTGATTCAAGTGGGTAAATCACAACCTCAGCATTGAGGAAAAGTCACGTTTCTAAGCTTTTCAAGACTGACAGTGATTGCCAAATAAACCCCCACTTGGCTCTGGGGGGTTTGTTGGGTCTAACCCACATTTCACACTAGCCCTCTATGTTCTTAATGCCCAGGAACATCTCCCTCAGGCCACACAAAAAAAAGACAGAAAAAAAGCTAAAAGAGAAAAGCTGATGGCATTTTAGTCCTCAGTTAAATAAAAAGAGATCCAGCACATCCTTAACATCTGATAAACTGAAAGGGAAAGACGAGGAGGAAAAACACACACATACACTCATCTCACCACCACCTACATTCAAGGTTTTTGAAGAGCAGCCATATTTCTGTTACCATAGCAACCCCTCCTCTGTCTCCCTCTCTTTTTCATTCCTGTGTTTTTTTCCCCTCTTTCTCCTTTTTCTAAACCCCTCCCATCCGCCCCTTCTATCTCCTCTCTTTCGTAGCAGACAGTAAATATAACTGCAAGGCCCTCAGGCTTGCTCAGTGCTCTTCATCTTTTGGTGTAGCACAGAGAAGAAGAGCCTCGGCTACACAGACACTTTGGAGAGAAAAAGCTTGTCTGAGGTCAGAACCAAGGGGGTCCCTAACACCAACGACTGTAAAAATGTTGGCAAAGATATTAGTTTCTCCGTTGATGCAGGAAGAAATGCCTTAATCTCCGATATAAAATTTGGATTTCAACACTGTGTGCATAAGGGGGAATGATCCTCCCCCGTCTTCTCATCCAACAAAATGCCCAATTTCGGAGAACAGAGACTAGATTGACTATGATTCACTATAAAGACATTTATCTTTGCTTCTGGATGAATCAATGCTTCGCGGTGAAAGATACAGACTAGTGCCGACAAGGTAGTCCGCCTAATAAAAACTGTGATTGACCAGCTAACAAAAAGGAGTCGAGACAAGAGAGCATACTCTTTGTATTGGGCAGTAATGTCCTGGTAGGGACTGCAGACTGCTTTAGCAAAGCAGCATACGATCACTCTCCAGCTTGATGTCTGATTTATTTCTCGTGACCCCGTCACAAGATCTCCCTCTGCTGTGTTCGCTTAACTGTTGTGTCCCTCTCTCACCAGACAACACACTACGAGCCTCTGTCTTCCCTTTTCCTCCACAGATTGTACAAGCACCAGTCACAGCCACTGACATGCCCTCCCCAGCTCTACCCCACAAATACACTCTCTCTCCCCTCCCCTGCTTCACAACCCCTTTTAACCTCCCTGAGGCTAGAAATATGCTTCTCCACTTTCATCCCTCTCCGTCAAGAATTTTGGATATTCATAACCAGAATCCATCCACTCTTTTTCGGTAATGACCTAGAAAAAGGAGGTCACCTTTTAATAGCTCACACACTACTTGGGTTTGATAACGCTTTCGGTCCCAGGTAGCTACAAGTGTGTGAGAGGAAAAGACAAGAGAGCACAGAATCAGCTTATGCCCCGATGCAACAGTTTTATTTGTGTTCATTTTGATATTTTTACACATATGTAGAATTACAGAAAATGCATTGTAACAATAGTTATAGATTCAAAACAATAGTGCACAGAGAGACTTCTACACGGCTCCGTAGTGCGGCTGGACCATATGTCGGTCGTGAATGAAAAATATTCCATCTACCCAACTCCAAACTCTGCTTGCACCGCCTTTGTTTGGCTAGCTCTGCCGTATTAAGCGCAACAGTTTTTTGGGGGGGGCGGATATTATCATGCACTCATGATTCATCCTGTTTTGTTGTCTACTTCTTCATTTACACTGTTATTCTGTCCAAATGACGTGCACCAACATGTGAAAGTGGCACGGTGAAACATGATTGTTATAGCGTTATAGCTCTAAATCAAAACACAACTAAGCCACACAGTCAACCGACAGGACGCTCCACAAAATAAACAAAATATTGCATACTTATTGTGACCCTTTCAATATAATGTTGCACAACTAGATTTTGCAATAATGACATTAAGTCGGTATATATCATGCACCCCTAACACACCAACACTGGTCTTTCCTGGAGCTGAGCGAGACGTTTCAATCAGGGGTAACCAGACAATAATGAGTATGAAATTAAAAACAGCCTAGTGAAATGAAAACGGTATGTAAATAGTGACAGCTAACGCGAAACACTTTAGCTATATCCTCCGTTGCCAGGCTAGCTTTCATAAGCCTTTACATAACTGGCACACCGCTGTCTTGGTGCAGCAGTTTTGGTTGAGTCCCAGGTTGTTGGTCTATCAGGTTATGTTTGTGTGTGTGTGTGTGTGTGCATGGCCTGCTTTGTTTACACTGTCTGCTCATATCCTATAATTTCTTTCATTGGGCTTCACATGCAGGCCACTAAAGGCCTCCTGCTCAAAGCAGGGCCATCCCTGCCAACCCCGGCTTTCCATGAACAAGAGATAATCAGCATCATGGATAGCCTGCATGCAAATGCACACAAATATAATGGTCCATTGGAAGTAACAGCATTGGCTTATCTGGGTTTATGAACTGTCCTTTCAGGCTGCACTTGACAATCCAATCTCAGCAGGGAGAAGACACTTGCATTGACACAGCAGAGGTTTAAGTATTATTGAAACCTCAGAACTGGCATCAGCCAGATGCTAGCCTTTTTTTAAATCAGTCCTGAAAAGATACTGTATGAATCAGGCAGTCACAAGGCGAACCAAAATGTAGCGTGGGTCTCAATCTTTCACTAAATTCATCTTGGAAACTGGGCTCTGGCATACAAAGGAAGGGGATTGAGCCAAGGCAGCCTGGAGCTACACAACACACACACCAGCTGCCTAACCAACTGTAGACACACATGAATCCTGTGGTCAACCTCAAGGCATAGCTGTTACCTTCACTGTGATGGCCCATTTTCTTTCATTTTTCCTGCAATGACCTGAGCAATACACACAGTGCAGGACACCACCAGCAAACACAAGCAAGCATGAGGACAAAACAGGACTACCTCTCTCTCAGCTCTAATGCAGCCTTCCAACATGTGTTGCTTGCTGTCAGGATATGGGGACAACGCTACTGCTTTGTGCTGATGCCTCTGCATTTGCTGAGTACTCCACATGTGTGGGTGTCAGAATATAAATGCTAAAGCATGCACTGCACATTATACACACACTTGCAAACTTACACACACCTTTATTTGACTACCTTAGGATGGCTTTGTCTGTTCACTAGTGAGTATGCGCCGAGTGTCGTTCTGGTTGAGTGGGTGTGGGGGAGCAAAAGAACAACAAAAAAATCCAATACAGGCTTTATAAAATATTTGGAGCTGGCAGCAGTATTTTTGTCGTCAGTACGCGCTCTGTGCACACCTGCTACTACAAAACAGCCAAATCCTAGATGTTGACATTATTTCTTAAGCCGTGGCACTTATTTTAGAGAATCTCATCGTAGAGATCTCTATGAAATAACATCACTTCATGTCCACACATGGGCATAACAGGTTTATTATTACACATCTCAGATGCATTGATTTAGATGTAGCCACTACATACCACACAAATTTCCAATCACACGGCAAGCCGAACATCCTCCAAAAATGACAAAGTGTAAGCATAGTCATCATTCAAAATCCTACTTGAAACTGAAAGATGAAGTGTGGGCTTTACTGTACGCAGCAGCTGGTGGAAGTAAACAGGAATGAACATGCCACCCTGTCAGCAGAGAGAGGGCTGAAAGTACTGGCAGTGAACTAAGAGGCAGGCTATGTCCCCCTCCTGTCTGGGGACCGAGGTAGCAGCAGTATGTGGGACAGTCACCATCTAGCCTCATTCACCCCCATATCTCTAGAGAACTAGCCAAGACCCCATTTAGGTGTGTGTGTGTGTGTGTGTGTGTGTGTGTACACTGGTGAGCAATATGAGCAAACATGCAATAGACACCATGTTGTAGAGAGAGACATAGCGTGTGTGCGGGCCTGGCTAAGGTGAGGTTGACTGCCTGAACATTTACTAGAATGGTCTGTGTTATAACAAAAGTCTTCCCTTCCCGTACTCATGAAGTACAGATAATTGTGTTAAAAAATACTCTGATAAAAGTAGAAGTACTGATTTAACTTCTTTACTCAAATAATAGTAACAAAGTACAAGCTTGGAAATGTACGTAAAGTATTAAAGTAGCCTTGCAAATGACAAGTTTTTTTTATGCAAAGCTACCTGGACCACATGAATGTTGATAGAGTGCAAGGTGAGATACTGTATATGTTGTTAGGGCTGGGCGATATGGCTTATTATTCATTTCTGAATATTTTTCACAGCTCATATGACATTTTAAAGTGTTTATATTTTTAATATATATTAAAACTTTCTCATTCGACACGGAGGTGGCCTGCTATGATTTTGAAGTGAAATTGGTCTGTGGAAACAGGAAGTCTCTCAACTCAATCAACTACATTGATCTAATTTATTATTTTGTTTTATAGATTTATCTATTTGGATCTTCAGGATTACTGACAGACATCACCATGAAACAAAAGCAATCAACACAAATGTACACTTTTCATGTCAACAGAACATTAGATAAAAAAAGATTTAATTTTCTCCAGAGTTACATAAAAGACCATCTTTGCGGTGCCCTGAAATCCTAGGGGGCTTAGACGCTGACCATTAACTGCAACGCACCCTTGTTTGAGTCTGGCCAGGGACCTTTATTGCATGTCATTCCTTATCTCTCTCTTCCCTTATTTTTTGTCCTCTTTCTGCTTTCAATATTGTGAACAGTCATCCAATGACCCTTCAAAACAAATCAAAATGAGACAGATTTTGGCCTCTACCAGTTAAACGTTCCCGTTACCAGAGGTTAATCTACCTGGCCTTGAAAATACTCGAGGAGAACTTGTGTTTGCAGAAGCACTGATAATTTCCATATTAAAAAAGTGTTAGATCTGACCATAATGAGGATTTTTGTAATAACTGGCCGTCAGCATAGCTCTATATTCACCAGTATTAAAAGTACTGTATCACAGACACAGAGAGAAACACACACACACACACAGCCACACACACACACACACACACAATCACTGAAGAGTAGAGCTGGAAGATCCCTATTGCCATATATGATCAAAATAAGACAGCTTAGCAAGAGAAGGTCAGCAATAAGCATCGGAGCCTAACCCTTGATTCTCTCCCTGGTTCAATCAGACTGTTCCTCTAAGGATGTATTAACCTGGTAACAAGACATACTGCTGAGACAGGGAGAATCAACAAGAACAACTCAATCAATGAGCACTTGGCAAGCAGCTGTACATTAAACCTCGGCCTGGGATGTTGTGCTGCCGAGCCATCCACAACACTTTGGCTGTTCAGCCAACTTTTGCCCCAGTCAGAGCCCTTTCTTAAATACAGTGCTTGACAAATTCTCTGATGACCAAAAATGCCTTTCTGACGTCATTCTAGGGATTTCTACTGATCGACAGACATTCTGTTCCTCATGTTTCATGTGAAACCCACATTTTCGAGAAAAGCGAATGCCAACTGGTACACTGACAGCTTGACTGGGAGCTTACACTTTCCCCCGGTCAGCACTTAGGGAAACCCTAAAGCGTTTGCCCTTCCATCTCACTTTACTGACTGTTTGCTCGCTCCAGCAGTTCATTTACCCGATGCAGCAGAGGCCATAGCTCCTGGTCCACTGTGTTTTGACCAAGTAGAGGCAAACCACTGGCCTGTGGCGCAGGAAGCTGTCGGTATAGCCTGATATGGCCTCAATCACAGGCAGCCAGACGGTAGGCACTGCTGCAGCTAGAGCTGGGCAACATATTGATATCTAGATATATTGTCTTCGATTTTGGATATCGTAATATGCCATAAATGGTGTCTTTTCCTGGTTTTAAAGACTGCATTAAAGTAAAGTTATGTAATTTCTGAACTTACCAGACTGTTGTAACTGTTCTATGATTTGCCTTTATCCATTTAGTCATTATATCCACATTACTGATGATTATTTGTCAAAAATCTCATTCTATCAATATTTTGTGAAAGCACCAATAGTCAACACTACAATATTTTGGCGGTATCAATATCAAGGTATTTGGTCAAAAAAATCTTTATCTTTGTTTTTCTCCATATCACCCCGGCCCTAGCTGCTGCCCTGGCAGAGTTGTTATTTTTTGACCAAGTGGTTAAAGCGTGATGTTGTTATAGCTTTTACCTACAAAACTAACCCTAACATTAACCCACACCGTATTCTTAGTCTGGAAGCTTCATGCCTGTGTCTGGCATGAAATAGAAAATGAAAACCCCCCAAAAAATCTCTTAGATCTATCAATCTAGATCTAAAATATTTAACAGAGTAATCGATTAGTCTGTCAATTTGCAACCATTTTATGAGAGAGTCATCATTCAGGTTATTTACCAAGCAAAAATGGCTAAATCTTTGGTTCCGGCTGCTCAAATTTAAGAATTTGCCACTTTTCTTTGTTTCACATTCTTGTAAACAGACCCAGACGTCTCCCTGCCAGCACCTAAACCAAATGAATGTCTCTAAAAGACTTTTCTCAGCTTTTTTAGTGTTATTAATTTAATGAAATGGTAATAATAACGGTCCAAAATGATGTGTCAAAGGAAAGGGACGCAAACAGACTACTAACGAGATGCCAAAAGACCACAGAGACCCAAAAAACCTCAAAGAAAACAAAAATGATAACACGACAACAGAGCGACGAGAAAACCCACAAACAGACAAACAAGGGACATAAAAAGTACGGAAATTGTTTTTAAATTTAAAAACATAACATTTTCTTGAGGAAGGGATACTAAACCCATCGATAAATACGTGCACCTAAGTCTTCCACAAAGCTAGACTTCAGCGTGGGCAAAGCACTTTTAGGTTTTAAAGGTATTTTCTATTTCTTATGTAGGCGAATGCAACTTACTAACTTTTGTTTGAATTGTTGGCTCATCAATAAAATCTCATAAAATAGTGAAAAGTGTTTCAACAATTGCCCACAGTGACAACTTGAAACATCTTGTTATATTGGTTTGTCCAAAATAACACATTCAAAATTTCTACAAAACAGAGAATATCTGCAACACATCTCACTGGAGAATCCGGAACTAGAAGCTAATGGCTTTTTGTTTGATGAATGACCCAAATAATTGAGTAATTAGATTACCAGAATAGTTGTTGAATCATTTCATTTTTATCAACTTATTGCTTAATTGGTTGGGCTTTTAGCTATGTGAATCATTCTAAGATATATGCCAACACAAAACATTAGATGTGAGCTGAATTATGACAACTTAAAAAGCCTCCACAAAAAAAAGTCAGCACTAAAGCTACAGCAGCCTGTATTTCCACATTTATGTAGAACTAAAACTGGGACTCCTTGGCCAGAAGGAGCTGTCAGGCACAATACATTGTGCTTAGCTGAAATCTTACCACCATGCACATCTCCACATGCACTTAAGGGCTCATGACCAACTAACTCCCACCACGTTCATCTGAGATGGATAAAAGTCCAGGTTTCAATATGCTGCTCAATATCACCTTCCATCTCCTTTAAAATACAATTGATAAAAGGTGGTGGTTACATGTTCAAAAACAGAGAATGTCTTCTTCCTCCAGTGAGGTGTGGAGAGGCAGGCAGCTCACTGAGGGCTGTGGGCCTGAGAATAATGCCAGGGGATAATAGGAGTCAGTGACATCTTAAAGCCTCAGCAGCAGATGTGTTTAACCAAGCCTATTAAGACCTAGACTAATCCTGCCTTGCACATTCTTATCCACTTGTCCACTGACAGCCTTAACTCACACAGTATGGGCCACTTAGGCCTACAGCATCCCAATTGCAGTTCTTAATTGCTTTTTGCCTTTCACACACTGACACTTTTATAAGTGATTTTTAATATCTTCTGTCAAAATCTGGAAATACTAAAAACACCACATGCTAAAGCTATGTATGATGCTGATGTATGATACACCTTTATTTTCTAAATCCGGAAATCCCTGTCAACCCAATCCTTATTGATCATCTGGCAAGAGAAGTATGATTGCAGCACACAAGCCAACCATTTCAAAACTGCGACACAAAAACAAACACGCCCCCTTTTTACCCGCTCACCTTGGCGATTAACGTGTATCACACAGAATTGAATATGTCCCATCAACAGTATGGCTCTATTGTGGCCTACTTATCCGAGCTGAGGTATTCAGCTGGGAAATGAGAGCATGCACACATGTCAAATAACCAGGGCTGCTTTTGGTGGGAGAGAAATGGGAGCAAACGTTTTGAAACTAAGAATGCAACCTAGATCATTCTAATTGTCCTAAAAATGGACACTTGCTTTTTTTTCCCAAGGAGCTTTCGCACTTGCCTGTTGTTGGAGTGGCTGACAGCACGCACACTTAAGTTAGCAGGGCAAGCAAACAAAAAACGTTTTTCTAACAGTTACACAAGTACATGTGTGATAAAGCACTGCCTAATGTTCCTTTTGTGTGTCCACAGAACTATGAATCAATGCAGTACAGAGAAATTTATTCAACAGCAGCTCCCACCTGCCCACACACCAGCTATAAAAATAGCTAACCTGCTCAGCTAGACTCCAGGATGAGGGGGAAAATCCCCTTAGTACCCGTGTCCTCTGGAAGGGTAGCTTTGGAACACTGGGTGCACTGTGCAGACTAATATGAGAAATGGATAAATGAATGAATGGCACCAAGCAAGGTCTAGTTGTAGCACCTGAAGCCTCAACCAGTTGTACAAATGTTATGCAATCTGGAAAACGGTGCAAAGCAACCCAAAGCTGCTCCTTTTTTTATTATCAAGTGTACATCTTCACCTTTTAACCACCACCAGCTAGCAAACCACACTGGCGGTTTTATGCTGGCCGATTTATTAGCACGAGGGATAGTCAATAATTGTAAACTGGCCCACTGACAAGCATGTGTTAGGCTGTAAATGGGGACATTTTAGTAACTTCGACGCAAAATGAGCTGCTGTCAACACACAAATGCAAACAACGTTACATATAACTTACTCAAGTAAAGAAACAGTATGTCTGGCTAGCCAGTTTCTTGCAGATAGGCACCTAAACAAGGCAGCTAACTGATTTTTACTCGGCAAGCTACGAAACAAGCCACGCATTTCGGAAATCATGCCATAACGTTACTCATACTGAACCAGGCTTCCAGTTAGCAATCTTAACTAGCATATTTGCTAGCTTTGCCAAGAAGGCCCAAGCACGTTAGTTTTCCATACAACGACACAAGATATGACAATAAACATGCATTTGAGAATTATAATGCCACGTACCGAGAAGAAGTAATTTCAGCTCTCTCCTAGAGTCTCGCTTATCTCGGCGGAGTTGTTTGTCAATTTCTGCATTGATTCGTTTCGACTCCTTCGCCTCTTCGCTAAGGCAGCAAGCCATCATGGACTCCAGAGTCATCCCCTCTGGTTTTGGCAGCCCGGTTAAGACGGGACCCGACACACGGTTTCAGCTTATCCCGAATCCCCGGTCCTCGCTTAGATCTTTGGCGTGGAGGTGGTCTGTTGGGCTGGACGGATGGATGGACGGGACTGGGGGAGGGGATACTAGCTATGGGCCTCGCTGTCAAGTTGTCCCCCCAGCCGAGAACAACTGCGACTTAACCGGGGTGTTCTCGTCAAATCACGGGAGATTCGGACAGGGGAGGGAGTCAAGAGACGGTGGGGCCTCCCCGAGATGCTCTGCCTTAATACTGCTAGCGTTAATGTTAAAATGACTGCAACTGCCGCGGATTAGCCACCTAACACCAGATTTAATCATTAACAGCCACTGTTAATTGGTGGTCCAAATCTATATTTTCTTCTGTCACTGTGGTCCAATTCTATCTTCCCAATCCGCCAAAAGTGGTTCAAAGCTGCAGTGTCGCGACATCCAATCCCATAACAGTTGTTTTCTGTGCAGTCTCACCAACGTTAGCTAGCAAGCTATTTCACGTTAGAAAAAGTAGTCGTCCTTGCTTGTTGCTAAGATTAGAGTGATAACCGTTGTTGCACTACGCCGCAGCAATGCGCCCGTTTTCTAAGTAGCTAACTAGCTAAGTTACATTAGCTTCCTTTGGCTAAATTACACGTAACGACCACGAGAGCAGCTTTGATAGCCCGCTAGCTCACTTAAAAACGCCTCGGCTAATGTTGTGTCAACCCGCAGTGATTGAAACAGCAAGCTGGTTGAAGGAATTTGTCCGCCTAGCTAGCGGTAGCAGGGCAGCACCCCATCACATCCTGACTCATTTTGACGGTAAAATATACGGCTACTACCAAAGCCCGTACGAGATGATAAAATGCGTGCCGGACCGGTGGCTTTTGCCAGAAATGTATTCGCTGTAAACAGCTGGCTTTCGGGTAGTTCGTCGCTGGAACAAGGTCGGCACACACACCAGTCTGATGCCAAGCAAGGAGGGGATACCGTGGTGTTGAGTGACAGAAGGAGGGTTGCATGAAACAGGTTTGTGACAGACCAATTGAATGGACGAGGCGGGTCCTCGAGGTGGGATCTGACTGTCAAGTTAAATCGTTGAGAAGATGCACACATACATTAATAAGGAAGGACTGTTTTATATGTCCTAAGCAATACATATGAAATCACTGCTAAATGAAGTCCACCACCTGCTGTACAATATTCTGCACTGCTGAGAAACATATTTCAAAGTATGGTGTAACATGGAAATTGATCATCAAGAAAGAATGCTTATTAATAAGTAGGCTAGATAATCCACATCACTTCATCAATTACCTGCAGAATAATGCAAGCAGCTATGACTTTGGTGGACATTTGCTGTGGTAGCAGTGACATCTTGTGGCCTTAGAGTTGAGTTGCATGTAATGCCTGTTCAAAGTACATTTAACCATATTGGTATTTATATTGGTAGTACCCATGTGCATCTAAATTAATTTTCTAAATTTTTTTTACAACTGTAACAAATGTTTACATTCCACCCAGACAAACCCATTCAAATATAAGATGGAACCATAATCACTTGAAACAACTGGAATCTTTATACAATGATGCACTACATACAAATTTAGAAAACAAAAGAAATGAGGGTCACAACAGATAGCCCCTTTCAGACTGGGATGCTTATTGCACAATAGAAAAGTATTATTTGATAGCTGAAAAATGATTGATTGAAAAATGTGATGGCTACTTCTGCCATTAGTGACATGTGACTATTGGCCAGATAGAGGCACCAAAGTAAAGACATCTTCACTTTGTGTGGCTAAAAAAAGTACAAATGTTTACAGGGATTTCAAACACATTATTCTAAATGTGAAGGAAGCTTTATCAATTATTCTGTTTAAAATAGTCACAGAATAGGTGTCGGACCTCCTCAGCATTGCTTTGGTCAGTGTTGGTTGAGGGGAGCTGCTTGTGGCTGGGCTGAGGGCTCTCTGCCTCGGCAGACTCCACCTTCCACTCTGCTTTAAAGGCGTCCCCATGGGACTCGCATATGTTGTGCAAAATGCAGCAAGCTAGAATCATGGTGGGCACTACGTCCAGTCCGCAATCGTTCCTCTTGCTTAAACACTGCCAGCGTGCCCTCAGCCTCAGCAGCGCCTCTTCAGACACACAAAGGGCTCTGGTGAGCCGCCGATTAAAGAGCCGCTGTGGCTCTGTCAGTGCTGTGTGGCTGGCCCTCTTGCCCTTTTCCTCAGGATAGGCCTTCATCAGCCAGCTCTGGAGAGGGTGGCAGGCCTCACCCAGCAGCACATACCTACAGCAGACACAACAGATGGTTTTCAGTCACTTACAGCACACAGGAAGACTTGACGCCCTAAAGTTCAAATCTGTTTTTTAGGATAAACCCCTTGAGATGTATCATCTTGTTTTCGAAGGGGTCCCAACATATAACACAATCATTAGATGACAAAAAAGGACTCAGCATTGAACACTGGCCGGACAAGTGTGCAATACTCAACTGCTACTGTGATTATTATTATTATTATTATTATTATTATTACTTTTTACCATTGCAACTCCTTAATTATGTAAATACTGTATCATAATATTCCTTTAACTATGTAAATATATATATATTTCTTTATTTATATTTCTACTCTTTTTTTACTATGCTATATTTTACTATTTGTGCAACTATAACACAGAGTTTCCCTTTGGCAATCAATAAAGTATTTCTGATTCTGACTTGATTTGAAATATTTAAATCCTGAACATGATGGCCTTAAATATGTAGTGTAATAAAAAAAGAAGAATGAAAAAAAAATGGTGCTAGAGATGTGTGGTGTAATACACAAACAGTTTGGACATATAGTATCTCAAAACCGTGTGCCAATGTGCATACTGTATCCTAAATGCCTGAATAATTTGACCTACTTCGTGTTAAATTAGATCCTGGCTGAACCAACGAGCTGTTGACTTTATCTTTACCTAAGTGGTTTTCCCATGAAGATAGGTGGCGGGGCAGGCGACAGTCCACCCTCTGCAGCTGTGGCCCACAGCGATGAGTTCTGGAAGATGTCTGCTGGGTCCGTACCACCTGGGAAACTGGCACATACATCCCAGAATTGCCCACTGCCACTAACAGCCACCTCAACCACAAAAGAGACAGAAAAAGGCATTAAGTCTAAATCAGACAACTGGTAGCAAACGTGTATTGTCAGCAGCATTTGTGGTGTAGCCTACTCTCTACCTGAGACAGCACTGAGAGCCAGCCAGCGGGATTAGCATAGTCAGACGCGTTATTTGATGGGGTGATGATAGCTGTGTGGAGTGTTGCTATGGTAGCAACGCAGTGAGGAAAGCCCCAGTGGGACAGGAAGAGTTGGGCTGAATCCTCCAGCTCCTGCTCACTAGGGGGCCGCAGGTAAATGGAGCCGAGGAGCGCCACAATGGCGTGACACATGTCCCTAACACACCTGCACACGGTGGACTTCCCCACCCCAAACAGGGCGCTGATGGTGCGGTATTCGATGTTGGATGCCAGGCGCCACAGAGCCACCGCTACGCGTTTCTCCACCGGCAGCGCCAGGCGGAAGCTAGTGTCCTGGCGAGCCAGACGGGGCCTCAGCTTGTCACAGAGGTAGAAGAACGTCTCCCGGCTCATACGGAACTTATCCAGCCAATCAGATGGCTGGAATTCTGTCATCACCACCCGCTCCCACCAATCAGTGCTTTGGGTGGTGGTCCAGGGACGTGTGCGGATGCAGACGTTGGAGTGGATACCTCCTGCTATCATCATCTGGCAACAAGGAGATCAATGACAAAATAAAGACTTTATTTTTATATTTGACCTGGCAGTGCCTCAGACGTTTTTGGAAGGATCTCTCTACTTTTGTAATTAGCTTTTTCTCTTAAATGGGAAACTATTTGGATTTGCTTGGACTACAGCAAGAAAACTAAGGACACATTCTACCTGATAAATGTTATTATACTTGAAGCCAAATTCCAGATCCATACATATAATAACAATAAGCATTTGTCCATGCTCTGGTTGGGGAAATGATAAACTCAAAACAATAACAGTGCGTACAAAAAAGATGTCAAAACATATACCAGTGTGCATATGTCTTTTATTTATTCTGGGCCTATTTGGTAAGATCTATGTAGATGCTTTACTTTATCTTTGTTGTTTGTAAAAGTGCAACTTTTCTGGTATTGTAGGGTTAGGGTTGAAACAGTTAAGTCAATTAATCCTCAAACGGATGATTATGATGAATTTATTAATCATGTCAGTGGGGAAAAATCTGTGATTCTCAATGTTCTTTTTTTTTTTACATGATAGCAAATTCTACATATTTGGGGGTTGGGTTGTCATTTGAAGACATCACATTGAGCTATGGGAAACTGTGACAAACATTTGTATGACATTATTTACAGACCAAACAATCAATTGCTTGAAATTGTCAGTTCTTACCCATCCACAAATATTGTGTTCAGATATTTACCCCAGAAAGTGTTCTGGCACAGCTAATATGGCATGTTAGTGTAATACACAGCGATATGTAGCCTTTACATGACAGACTTGTTGACAGTGGTCAGAGGGTTTGGGGATAGTAATTGGGACAGAAAGGGAGGGACTGACCATGAGCATCCTCCTCTGTCTCTGGAAGAAGTACTGCCGATGCCTGATGCGTCTTTGGATCTCATTGCGCCTCTGGACGTTAGCGTCGTTTAAGTCTCTCCTGCGCTTCAGCAGCATGTAAGTCATCAGGAACATGAAAGACCGCATCGGCTCCTCGTCCTCCATTTTGATAGAGTCAACCGGGAGGCAGCACGCAATGCATTAAGTAAGAGTGCTGACAGCGGCTCAGGTGTTCAACTACTAACGCGTCATTTCACTTTACATTTCACTGTAAAAAACAAACAAAAACGGAGGTAGCCTAAATCCTAAATCGGATCTGCTAGAATGATCGACGTAGTTAGCTTCAGGCACTTAGGAGTTGGGATTGGTCAAGGTTAGGGTGAGAATGTCAGGGTAAGCCAATCAGAGGCCGAATAAGGCGGACCACGAGGCGCGTCCTTTGACGTCGAAAGGTTTAGTGGATCCAATCTAGCATCTACCGTCAACATAAATGTAATGATAATTTTAACCAAATTTTATTTACATAAGTCAAAGTTTTTGAATAAAGAAGCCAAGCTTTTTGTAGCTGGTTGCCAATATTAAACAATAGCCTACATTTTTTCCCATTTCATTTCTACAGTTTCTACAAAAACGTTTTATTTTAATTTTGTTCTTCTTTAGTAAACCCCCTGGCTCGTTTAGAACGTAGACTGTTAAGATGTACATAAGCTGTTGTTTCCTACATAGACATATATCTCTATGATTTCCTATTGTATGTTCACATTCTTCAATAAATCTTGCTTTGAAAAAAAGCATCCACCGTAAACTGGTCATAGACAGCAGGTCACTTCCGCTTTTCTCTTCTTCTTGGAGGTTCAACTGCCGTCGACATCAACAATGTTGCATTACTGCCTCCCTCAGGTTTTACTCCTACACATATTCCGCCCTGCTTTCCAGTCAAAAGAAAACAAAATATGCTGTAACACTTTCCCTCCTTGACCACTGTCTCCTCCTTAACTCTTATGTAGCCACCTTTTAGAACTGTGCTCTACTCTCCCTATTTCCTGTTATGGTTTCCTCCTTTCTTGCCTTTCCTTTGTAGAATAGCTATACATTTTCTGTATGACACAATAGACCCAGGTGTTCAGCCTCCTGGCCCAAATCACACCCGCTTGGATGTTACAATGAAAAGTGTACTGTTGAGGTTGCTGTGCCATGCCTTGCTCTTTGCGTTTTATTCCCATATTAGTAACCTATTAGGCCGATAACTACTATTTTTTTTATTATTACATCGATTGAGTGTAGATGTCTTCATTTTTTCCTTATCCCACTGTTGTGGCCACTTGCTAAGACACCTCATGACTTAAATATGTCTAATATGCTCTCTCCACGCCAATCTTGGATGGAAATACACTACCGAAAGCTCTCATCTCTGTCCAAGTTATTTCCATGAAGTCTCCATTTCCCTGATGTTCTTTCTTGTGAAGAACACAGCTTTAGTTTTTTCCACTAGCACATTTCTTAACCATGTATTTCTCATTTCTCTCTCTCTTCCACAAAAGCCCATCATCAGCATAACAGTGATCTCCCCCCCACCCATTAAAATATTTACAAAAATATCACCTAACAAAAATTTGAAAATAAAGTTGAACCCATTTTCAACAACTTGATAGCTCTTATCTAATTTTTCTAAATGTTCTAAACACAACAGCCATAGTATACCTTTCTTGCACTTTGATTCACCTCTTTTCACTGCTCCCTGGCATTCTCCCCTCCTCCCACACCTTGTTATAAAGCAACATCATTTCTCAGACGTCAAACAGTAAGATGCCCTTCGTTTTATCATGCCAGCATATCTCATCTTTACCAGGTGAAGTCTCTTTTATCTAAGGCCTTTCTTAGTTCTCCCATGCTGAAACAGGCACTTTGTCCCTCATCAATAATTTATTTTTTACATAAAGGCTTCGTGTTTTCAGATTTTGTTCTTTCTCTCGCTGCCTCTTTACTTCTGCAGACAAATTATTGGAGCTATGAACATACAAAAAGTGTTCTCATCATCTCTCCCTTTACTTATTTTTCACGGCAGATTCATTCCTATCAGTCAGAACGGGGGAACTCCACTCCATTCTGTCTCTCCGTTTATTTATTTTATGTTTTCATCCCCCACACCTCTCCCACCTTTACCTGCACCCACAATGAACCTGAGTGATGCAGGTTGCTGCAGCTGCATTCTAGTGGCTGCAACCGAGAAGTGGTTTCATTAAAATGTGTCAAATATGTCACTTACCACTGATAAGTAGCTCCATTGACCATTACTCTGAAATACACATGTAAATGGTTTGGCCCTTATTGTTGGCTTCTGGGACTCAAGTCCTCAAGGTTTTCCTAAAAGTCCCAAATATTTTAGGGCCATTCTCCCCTCAGTCACTCTGACTGGACCGCCAAATCAGTGGAGCTAAAGTTCTATTACTGTGGAAACATTGCCATTAAATTTTGTGAAAAATTTGTTTCAGGATTAGTAATGTTCTTTCAAGGTGGCAGGAGTCAAAATGAGTAAGACTCAACATGTGTTTCAGAATGATGAAGACAGTTGGAGAACAATTGGATAAAAAAAATAAGATGCAGCTCCAACGGGAGGATTCTCTTCCTTGGCAACTATCTTGTTTTTCCCAAATGATATACAGATTTTTAGGCATTCTATTATGAAATGGCATGAAAAATAGTGCGTGGCTGCCGTAAATGGAGCTTGCCCAACGACCCCACCTAGGTTTTGTCATGTCTCATCGCTGTCAAGTTTTTGTTTTGAGTTTGTTTCATGTTTTCTGTTTAGTTTTCCATTTCCTGTTTTACTTTGTAATTTACCTTTTTGTCTTATTTCAGATCTTGACTGCCTAGTATTTATCTTCCTTCCCGCCTGTGTGCGCCAAAGGTCTCCAACGTCTGGCTCTGCCCCGGTAAGGTAAGGAGAAGGGAACTAAACGCTTTTTATTTTAAATTTCTCACTACTCTCATCTTTTTTTCACGCACCTTCAATTCTTTCTGTAAACTTCTTACTTTGCTTCGATTTGTCAGTGTTTGGTAATGTGTCACATGAGCACTTTATTTGCATTATCTTTAATGGCACACTAGCGATCAGAAGTTCTACTAAATAAATGAACATACCAGGTTTATTCCCCAAAATTTCTTCTGCTACAATGCCTTCATGAGGATAGCGTATGTAATTGGCTTCGGTCAAACTGGATAACGGTTTCTAATAAATGGTTAACAAAACAATAGAAACACTTAAATATAATGCAATACAACAGCATCACAAACTACATCCTCCAAGAGGACACAGAGCTCGAAAAAGTTGGATTTATAACAGGGTTGTTGTATTGGATTGGATAAGGCGTAGAACAGTACAGATTTTTACTTTCCAATCTGAGCAATAATGGAAACTGTCCGGATCAATACTGGTCTCAAGGAAACCATTTGGTCTAGGAAAGGAAATCCTTGTCCTTCACACAGCACAGTAGCTGCTTGCTGATTTTCTAAAAAAAGACAACAAACAATATGTTTTACAATATGTTATCTTCCAAACAATGGAATTATAGGATTTAGTGTCTACTTGAGATGATAATATCTGTGAGTGTAGGTTTGAGATTAGAGGAGGTACACAGAAGGTCATTATTTACTCTAGGATATACTTTAGATTGTTGTACATTCATAAATTATGAGAGAACAGACAAGAAACCTAGGACACAACTTTCACTCGAGTGATAAAGAGCTCTGCCGCTGCATTCTCAAACTCCTTTGCGTCCATATTACCACCTGGGCCCCGTGTCTGTGCCCCCGCCATGGCCTGACCTAACTTGTAGGGAGAGATCTTGGCACTGGCCTCCAGGTAGCGTATAGCCTTTACGTTAGCCTCCGGACAGGAAGTAGCTTTAGTATTAGCATTAACACAGGATGTTGTCTCACAGCCTTGGGAAGTCTCCAAGGCTTCCTTTAAGGTCCCCAGCACAGCCATGCACAGTGCCCGCGAGGCAGGCCCTTCATCCGGGCAGCACACTTCAGCATACAGCCTCTGAGCCTGCCGGATGTAGTCTGAGAAAACTGCACATGTGAGGACACCGTGACGGAAGACATCATAAGGGACTGCCTCATGGTCTTGGCAATGGAGGCGTCGGAGGAGCGGGGCGGAGGTGGAGGCGGGGACTCCACCCTCACTGCACAGGCACTGCAGAGTCTGTGTGTAGAGGCCTCCTCTCACTCCTCCTCCTCTTCCTCCTCCTCCTACTCTTCCTCCTTCTGTCGGGCTGTCGGTGGTGGGTCCATCATGGCCTTCAGAAACCTCTGCAGGACGCCTACCGGGCCCAGTGAGGTTCAAAAGGTCGTAGGCCACGCACACGTTGTTGCTGAAGGCAGATCTGGGTTTAAAATAAGTTAATAAAAGAAAGTTAATCATTGGTTTCTCTGTAGCAGTTAGAAGTTAAAGCTTGTTGTTGATTAATGGACAATTTAAATCTCAGATACAAATATCTCAATCTGGGTAAATAATACCAGTGCTGGCATGGCTAGACATATCCAGAGGTATTTCAGAAAATAGTTTCCTTTGTAATTTGGGTAAACTGAGCCTTTAATTTACACATTATTCATACAGGATTTGAAATACCAATCATGGTGCAACGCTCTAACGTGATGTCTTTTATAAAGTGTTGGAGGTGTAACTAATGCCTTTACTAATCTGTAAGGAATTGTTCACGCATGCTTTATAGAAGAAAAAAACTCTCTGGCTGATTCACTAATTAAATTAGAATTAATAATCATTAATAAAAGGTCAAGAGTTTATCACTTTCTGTTAAGGGTTCTTAAAAAAAAATCAGAGGAAAAACTACCCATCGGGGGTATGTCTTCGTGATGAATTAAAGACATAAAAAAACAAACTGTTTTCTGAATGAGAGTGAACACCCTGCAGCCACAACCGGGCAACCAGTTCCTATAAATGACTTATAATTGTTATTTGAAGCATTACCAAATCCTTTATCATCTACTAATACGTCATTAGTTAATATTTATAAACCCTATAGGCCTATGTAGCAGTTTGTTATCAGAGCCATTGTCTATAAAAGATTATACAGCATATTAGAATCGCCATACATAGAATTGCCTGAGTATTGATGCACCATAATCATTGTGGTCAACATATGCCTGCATACTGTGATATGGTATTGTAAGTTACTCTAATACCCATACCTAGTAATTATCACCTCGATCAAACCTGAAGTTACACTATAGTTTTCACAGTGACACTAACAAGAGAGAAAAAGGGCTTAAAACTGACTGCTTAATAAATCAGTCTACCAGACGTCCAGAGGTGCCAAGCAAAATTACGAATAGGTGATTGATTTAGATGTCTAGGTTGGCACGGTGGTGGACACACAAAGGTTCCATTAGACTTATATTGGGTTCAATAGGTCTGGTTTAGGACCCTAAATCTCTGAAATGTGCCCACACCTCTGGGAGTGGTGCGCCAGCCTCAGGTGCCACAGCGCCCGGTTGAGATGCTGCTGCTCCTGCTGCTCCTGCGCACCTGCGCTCAGATGCCCGTTGTTCAACGGATCCCCATCGCCGCATCCAGCTGAGCCGGTCTCTGTCACGGAGGCGAGGTTGCAGAAGTGGTCGGCTAGGAACCCGATGGGGTCGTCCGATCTGGCCTCTACCATCTTGAGGATGCCCCCGCGGAGCAGTTCTCCCACCCCTGCCTGCGACAGAAACTCCCTGTCGCTGTCCGATTTGGTGGCTTTGCCCTCAGGCACCCCTGGAGGGGTGGCACCGGACCGGCGCTTTTCCTTGTCCGCCATAGCTGATGACGTCCCGTGTCGCAGCAGCGGCAGCGGAAGTGATTTAATGACGGTCGAAAGACAGGAAACGGACCAGTTAGATCAGTTGACGTTGATTGTACTAAGTATGTCGTAGGAAGTAATTGCAAAACTATACGACGATTTACAACAGCTGAGAGCCCCTAAACAAAAGACGTGTCTGCGGTCTACAAAATCACCCCGCTCAGTTGGTCTGGTTGCTAGGGACGCTGTCTGAAGGACTTGCGTGCGTCAGGCGTCAAGTAGTCGGTGCAGGGGCGTGCGGAGAGAATCTGAACCCGGATAGGGCGAGACGGGTGTGGCTGCAGCCTGGAGCGTCCCATTTCGTCCGTCCCGTCTAATGCGGTCCCGTCTCATACGAAGCTGTGTCCAACGGTAAAACCAGAGGGTCAAAATTACGATATCGCGAATAATTTTCCAGATGGAGTCACGGGTAAATTCGTGACCACATTTGTTGCAATAAATTGAAAAACGTTAAAAAACTGTTAAAGTAACCATTTTGCCATAGGATACATATAGTTTGCTCATTTTCTGAATGTTATGCTTGCGTTGTTCCATATTAACTTAGCTGCATCTGATGAAACCTGCATCAGCGACGCAGCCGTTTCTGCCATCTAACGGCAGGATCTACAGAGGAGGGGTCACAATCCACGACCTGCACTCACAACAACAAGACTACAAAATTAAACATTTTACACGCTTTCCAAGACTTTTTAATTGTAAATTCTATATTGTTTTCACACTTCACTGGGACATTGCTGCAAATAACTGCTTATATCAGCATGGCGAGAGCATTCGACTGTAGCTCTGCAGTCGCTGCCTCGGCTGTCGGCTCTCTGGGACCCGGGGCAGAATGCTGTCGGGTCTCTGGGACCCGGGGCAGAATGCTGTCGGGTCTCTGGGACCCGGGGCAGAATGCTGTCGGGTCTCTGGGACCCGGGGCAGAATGCGGTTGTAGTTTTCTACCCACGCGGCGTCGGCCTTCGGGTCTCTGGGACCCGTCCTGCATTCGACTGCGTATCTCTGCTGCCACGGTCTTGGGCCAGAATGCGAT
>NC_048426.1:8864977-8882055 GCF_013103735.1 Etheostoma cragini
CTGCATTTATTTTATAGACGAACACGTATTTTAAGTGTTTTTATTCATCAGTATGATAGTCTGCGTTTATCTTATGTAGCCTACATGTTTAGTTTAAAAAAAACATTTGCGTGATTGCCGTTACTTAAACAGTAACGGCAATCATGCATATAAAATACTTCCAATATATATATTTTTTTTTATTTAACAGTAACGGCAATCACACAAATTGATAAAATAATTTTGATATTTGGTGTTTTCCATTCTTTTCAGGCACCCAGATAGCTCCGTGGGTAGAGCGGGTGCCCATATTCAGAAGTTTGCTCTTCGACGCAGCGGTCTCTAATTCGAGACCGCCTGCGTCTCTCTCTCTGGTGTTTTTTTTAACTAAACGTTAAAACCAAATATTAAAAGTATTTTATTTATTAGCATGATAGTTGTCGCAGGTTTGTTTTATTCCAGACGATAGTCTGCCTTTATCTTGTCAACACAACCATCCATCTGGAAAATTATTCGCGATTTCGCATTTTTGACCCTCTGGATTTACCGTTGGACACACCTCCGCATGAGACGGGACCGCATGAGACGGGACGGACGAGATGGGATGCTCCAGGCTGCAGCCATATACTCTTGGATAGGGCTGGGCCCCTGTCATTTCCATTTCCTCTCACTCCTTGGGAGATCTTTTATAGTTTTCATTTGAAAATTATGTAATAAACATAACATTGAAATGTACTAAAAGTTGTGTTTAAGGGGTGCAAACCCTTCTCTCAAACATTAAATGACCAACCAGATGTCATCCAGCCATGTGGCTACTCTTACTTTCTCCCGTTGGTAATTAAGCTATGTCCCCCTTTGACCTTAACCTGACTGGATCATTTGTAGGTCTTCTCTACCTTTTTATACAAACAGTGTATTGTATCTATATATAGAGCTTGGCATCGTACAATACCTGAGATTCAATACCAACATACCAAGCCAATACTTGTTTTCGATATCTCACTCAGAGGATGAGGTATACTGTATGTAGAAGTTACCGTTCTTAAATTTGTCTAAACACGAGCTGAACAATGCCCAAATATAATAGAAATAAAATTTAGCATTTTTAAAAAACAAGTCAGTATCTGTTTAAAGAATAAATCTAAACAAATTACAAATTACCAGACATTCACTACCAGCATGCTAGTTTTTTTTAGTCTGCTATTCATTTTTCATTTCTCATTACCATGTTTTTATATACAGTGGAATATGCTTGTCTTTACTGTAGTGGCTATTATGGATTCACGGAAAGAAAGCATATTTGAACTTGAGATGGCTCAATAGGAGGAAAGGTGAAAAAGACCAGCAGAAAAATGAATGCCTCAGATAAGTTTAGTTCAAATAATATGTATGGTTTATTGTATATAGCCCATGTTACTTAAACAAAATAGTCAAAACTGCATCTATGTTTTCAAAAATGTATCTTCAAACAAAAACGTATGGATGGTTACAGTTAAGCAGTGTTAAGACAATAACACAAAATATAGTAAGTTAGGAAGATAACCATCATTTAAACAGATATTGCTTCATTGTTAGGTTTTTTCACAGCTACATGATTAGTATCCCATTTGCTTGTTAAACATATGGACCTATTCTTAAGAACTATATTGTACAATTGTATTCTACATATGCATTGCACCTGCAGAACTTCTTCAATATTGATACAAGCAAAGATGCATTAATTATTTTTTAAATAGTTCATTCATAAAAAAACATTGAGACATTTGAACAAAATAGCCTGCTTTGAACAATGTTCCGCTGTATGGGAATTATTTTAGTCTAGGGGGTTCATGTGGGCCTCTGTTGTTGCTCAGTAGCTATAGCAGAACTGCATGTATGACATGTAAATGTTGCAGCACCACGCCATTGTTTAATAGGCCAAGACTTGATTAATACCTAGGATTTTAAATGCATCTTACATTAATGTCAAGTTTACTCTGTAAAGTTGTCAAAGTAGTTATTTTCGCAACAATAGATCAATAAGGGCCTTTGTTCTTGTTATACAAGGTATCAGTTGTACTGCCAATTGTAGTTTACAATTGTATTAAGTTTTACATCCATTTCTTTTCCAAAGTATCCACATAGCCATTGATGTTGGAGGTATGTGGAAGCAGGAAGTTTCTCTGCAGCTTGTGCTCCAGCAGCATGTGGTTCTGAGGAGGAAGGCCGAGGCACGCTCTGAAAAAGACAAGGAGATTGTCCTCAACTTCTGTCACCAAATGAAACTAGCATTTTACACCATGCAAGCCTTAAACGTCCTTCAAAGCATGATTCTTCTGTTGAATGTACAATGCAATATTTGGGAAAAATGTGTGGTAATGCAATCTAGGTAACGAAACCAAAGCCTTGTTCAAACCTCATGATGTTTAGTATGCAGGCCCTCTGGCGGAAAAAGGCGTTGATGACTGGTGTCCCTGATGGGACCAGGGGGGCCTTGCAGAGGAAGGAGAGCACTGCTAAGACACTGTGGAAAGACAGGAAGTCCTTCTCCCCCTGGGGTCGGACAGTCACCCGCTGACAAAGCTCAGTCAGGATCACCAGGTCCAGAATGATGGGGCTGGCTAGAAGAGAGTCCTGTTGCAAAGAAAGAAGGATGACGTGAGACAAATCAAAACAAATTAATGAATCAATGAGTCAACCACATAAGGTGAACTTACTAGGTGTTTTAGTTTTTTGTAAATTCAGCATTTATTTGCCAGGAAAGAACCTCGGAAATGTACATATTTGTTTGCTTTTTTTTCTTCTTAGAGACACTAATGTTAAGTTATTTTTGTGTGATTGCAGAATCTTTCAAAAAATCTTTTTGGTAGCTTAATTGTTTGTAGATAAAAGTGACAATCCCAGGGAGAAACTGGTGCAGTAGAGATGTTTTTGAGGCCGATAACCAGAGTAGAAGCTATTTTATGTGTAGGACTGATGGTGGACGAAAGCAGCTAGGAGAGTGTAACGTGAAACAACTGTGTCAATGACATGAAGAGGTCTCTTTAAATTAGAACAATTAAGAGTAAGCTCTGGCACTCCTGAGCCTCTTCCTCTACAACTACTGTCAGATAAATGAGAAACCTTTTGAACTTTGAGTTTAGCAAGCAAGTAGCAGTCGGGACTCTCAGAATGCAAATTGTTCTACTAGGCTAGATTTTCCTCTTTCAGATACACGTTTTACAGAAACAGCTACTACGGATTACTGACCTCACAGGTGTTGTGCAGTGCAATAGTATTGGTCCCTCCCATCATTATTTCAGATGTGTATTCATCCATTGCACGCTTGCTGTCTCCCACATAGGGGACATACTTAATCACCACCTGAAATAACACACAGAGACAGTTAATGAGTCTGACTAGTTGTTTTCAACAAACGTCCATATGGAGCTCATTATCTTTCTGTCTGAGTCCCTTACACAGTGGTCAGGTTGTTCTCCAGGCTGGTACAATATGGGGTTTGATTGGACCATGTCATCCACCACGTTGCTCTTGGAGATCTCTTTGGAGCGGAACTGCTGTGGAGCTGACAGGTTCTTCCCATCGTTGTTGCCGAGGTGATTGTAGCTGACGATGGCGGTCGGCTGTCAAAGGGGAGAGGAACTTTTCAAATGTTTTTGTCCAGATAATAAATGGTACTGTAAGCTTTGAGTTGGCATCTTTATTCTCTGATAGGACAATCACAATCACAGCAGGGTGGCTGTGGCTCGGAGGTAGAGCCAGTTGTCCTTCAACCACATAATTGATGACTTGGTTAGATCCCCGGCTCCTCCGGCCGCATGACAAGACACCGCATCCTAATCTTAGGTGGGGTTAAGTGCAAAAATGGAATTTCACCACATTATACTATAAGATTGTATACGCCAAATAAATGTGTGAATATAAATGTTTATTTCTTCTTTCTCCCGTTATGTTCCTTAAACAAACCAACGGTCTAAGGATAGAAGGTGTTGTATGCTGTACAGATTGTAAAGCAATTTGAGGCAAATCTGAGATTTTGGCCAATATAAATAAGTGATTGACCTAACTTATATTGTTAAATAGTAAATTCCCATTTGATACTTTCACGTGCAAAATACAATTTAGGGACCAGTATCAGATCCTCTTTTTGATGGACTAATTCTCACTTTAATGCTGGTCTTAAATAGGAAAGCTCATTCTCAAATCATAAACCCCCCTATTTTAGTATTCTTAGCTTTTCTATTATAACCACATTAGTAGCGACTCATTCTTATTAGTATCAGATAATTTCTTCATCAATCCCCCTTCCTCCTATCCGTGCATTAGTTTTCTTACCTTAATACCTGAGCTGACCAGAAAGTCCACCAGCACTGACTTAATCTTGGTCTGACCGGATTTGAAGTCATCTCCTCCAATAAACACCCCTTTCTGCACGGCCAGCTCTATGACGCCTGGTACAAAAGTGTTCTGCGGGGAGCCGTTGATGTAGGCACAACCCTCCAGTATACTGGCCACTGCAAACAGAGTGGAAGGAGAAATCGCTGCTCCAGCCTGATGGGTGTAGTAAAAACAAAACTAGGTCAAAAACTATTATATGGCTTGGGCGTGAATGGTCAATATGCCTAATTGTGGTCAAGTTCTTATAGGGATAGTTATAGGTGGTGTCTATAATTTGAATTTAAATATAACAATGTTATCTCTGCAATTATGCTGTTACAGCAAATGTTTCAAAGTGTCGTTTATTTTTCCATGTGCAAGCAAATCTTGCAAGAAAACACACCGATATTCTATTATATACAATGTAGACTAAATTACATATTATTTAATGGCTCTGATTCTGATAAATGTTTACATGATGAAAAATCAAGACCTGCCCATCCAGTATATTTATTGAGACATAGCTAAGTGTCACTGTAGTTTGTGATTGTTAAACACATTCATCTGTCTGAAGAGAGATCAACAGAGACGAGCTCGCACACGCACACGCGCCTTTCATCTGCAATTATCCTACTCTGCCAGTGCGGCTAAGCCCGTGCATTAAAACTATTGAATGAGTGGCAACAACAACAACATCCACAAATGAATGGAGGAAGTGAATCAGCTGATTGATGGGCAATAGCGGAAGTAAAAGCATGTGTGTGTTGAACCAATAAAGGTTGAGAAGGCAATAGCCAATGGGGAAACACAGACACTGACATCATCACACTCATTCCGACCACTGATGGAACTTCCTCACTCAGTGACAGAGGAACAGAGTGTTGGGGTTGTAGGATTGGTCCAACAGTCCAGCCAAAAAGAGATAATGACCGTTACAGAGTGTATCATCCTATTACAACTTGACTCACAAGGTCTACATTTACCCTGATACTCTCTTCACATCCTCTCTTTAGCACATCTCTAATGTCCACTTCATGCCTATCTAAAATCGAGCTATTTGCCAAAGATAAATCTGTGAAATAGACTAATGTAGCTCAGCGTAAATTCTTTCAGGAAGACCTAACTTTTAATGCACTCTTAAATCGATTCAGCTGTTATCCAAATAAATGTTCATTTTATCATGCTGGGTATAATTTTTGCATATCTGCAACTAGTCTCTCCTGATTGAAATGTAGCTCAGTGTAAATTCTTTCAGGAAGACCTCACTCTTAATCAATGCTCCACCTTAATCTAATCAGCTGTTGGAGGAGTTCACCTTCTGTTTCTCCCTTTGCTACCAGCTGTTGTTGCAGGCAAAAAGTGCAACCCTCCACCCCCCCTTCCACTTCCAGTCATCTACTCCAGCTGACTGGTCCGGAGCCTCCTTTGGTCTGCTCTTTGTGCCCCTTCGTCGCCACCACCAGTGACTAGATTTTATCGGGGGGGGGGGGGGGGGTCTGATGGTTCTCTACCTCTATGTATATACAAAATACTTGTATAGCAATGGCGTCTAATTGCCAAAAACTTTATACATTTTATTATGCTGTACATTAAACCTTATTTGCATATCTGCAAAACATGTCTCTCATGATTGAATTATCATTGCTGACAGTAGTACAAACATTCTGACAGGAGATTAAATATAAACTCACCCATGAGGGGAAAAATCATAATTTTCTTCCCATGATCTGATATAAAAGGAATAGCTGACTTATTCTGGCATTTCATCTACAAATCCACACTGAAGTGTTAGCAGAACTAATTGTCTCATCCTCTAAGCTTTATTTATCACTAAATGGGATGGAGGATTACGGTTTAGTCCTCAACATTAGAAAGAAATTCAAGTTGAATTCATGACTATCAACCACAATCACAATTTCGGTTGGTTTTTAGGACAATTGAAGTTAATTATCCTTTCTACTGAAACCAACTTAAGGTTTTGTAACTTTAAAAGCTTACACTTTTGAACCAAATACTCCACGGCTCCTGCTCTCACCTTGATTGCAGCTAACAGGTTCTCTGCAGTGTCATGGATCCCCGGTACGATATCACAGAAGCGCTCAGTGTTGGCGGTCCAAAGAACAATGATTTTATCCACTTCACTCGACTTCTGGAAGTCCCTTATGTCAGCTCTGATCTGCTCTACCTGGAAGACCATTTACTCTTTAAGTCAGATTAAAAATGATATGTAAAACAACACAACCTTAAATGAAATACATAGTTGGAGTGGAGACTCCAGTTATGGTAGCTATTACCTGCTCCGCCATGCTCCCAGTAAGAATGTTGTCCGCCCGACTCTCTTGGTTTGCAGCAATGAATTCTGGGATACTGATCGACGGTCTGGGTTTCATGCGACTCATGTGTGGTCTCAGTTGCTCTTGTAATGACCAGTCAAACACCTGAGCTCGCTCCATCGCACTGCCAAGATCCATTGAAGAGATATCCCAGCCTAAAAAGCCACAAAAAAAAGGTGCTGAATTCCTTTTGTATCTCTCATTTTTCAGAACTTAAAGCGCACGGATGAGTCATCCCTTTCATCTTATAATAGACTAAAGCAATTATTTAAATCCCGTGACTGTTTAAGTTCTGCCCTTATGAAGTAACAGACTGGATTGCATCGGAGGACATCATACTGTAGAAGCACATCTCTGACCATCTTCACCTCATGGAGAGGCTCCCCATGAAGCTGCCCTGGGCTCAGATTTTCCTGCTGTTACACAGATGCTACTTCACTTGCCCTCTTAAAAAGTTTTTTTTTTTAGATGAAGCGGGCGGGCATGCTGGACTGCAGGCTGCAGGGTGTGTTAACCCCTGCGACCCTCACCAGCCCTCATCCTGTCATGTTGCTTATATGTCAACGGGAAAATATGCCTGAACACAGAACTAGTGTCAAAATGCGGCTTTATATTACACAAACACACACAAACATAAACTTCTCAGTTTCTGCACAAGAGGTTAGACCTTGATCATCTGCACCTGTCCATACCATCAAAGACTATATCATTAGGGTGCACCATGGGTAGGAAGTCACAGAGGGGCACGTTGACCTCGCCCTCGAGGTCTGAGCCCAGACATATAGTAGAAGCCTGCAGGAGGGAGCCAAAGTAGTTTGCTTTCTGAAAAATGTGGGAGAAAAAGAAGAAAAAACGTTGTGATTTCAAAAGTAACAAAGTATGCCCATATAAGGAGAAATCCTCAAGACCAGAGTCAGTTAAGCCCTTAACACTCTAGTGAACATAACCATCTTATAATGAGTTTCTACCACTGTATTTGGGGAGAGCAGTAGAAACTGACTCAGAAGGTTCTCTATTAGCTCACCAGTGGTAGACTAAGGTTTTCACATCAAAGTATAGTCTGGTTATAAAGAGTTCATTCACCATCTAGGACTTTTTTTTTTTAAGGACTGTTGCAAACATGCAAAACATCGTGGTTTTGCATGTTTTAGCTGCATGCCTTATGCCTTATGCCTGAAGCAGAGTTGACAGCTGTCTGTTCCTAAATCACCTAGCTCAGATGGAGTAGGCCAAGGCGGTCCCACACTCACTATTTGTTCACTATTATTAACTATTTGTATGAGTGTACAGGTGTGTTTGGGTCACTCCACCCACCTTCTCTCCAGTCTTGGTTCTCCAGGTGAGACCGAGCTTATTGGCCAGAACAGCTGCTGTGACTGTGGTCCCGTTGTTGCCTCCCCAGCCAACCAGCATCACACCCAGCCGGGGAACACGTCTCTCTGTGCGAAATGTCAACTCGGTGGTGCGGGGCGTAACCTGTTGTTTATGGAGCAAAATTAAAGGGAGGATGTACAGGTGACACCCGTGTAAAAAAGAAAAAAAAAAAAAAAAAAGCAGTATGTCAGAAAGGTCCACTTACTGTGATGGCGTTTCCCTCTCTGTGAACTGATGTGGTCTGGTAGGGATACTGAGACACAATGTGTGTGTCTGTGTACCTCACATTTGGGCTGTTGATATGAACGTTGACAGACATGGCTGCAGAGTCTGGGAAGAGAGAAAACTGAATTTGTCCAAGTTCTTCCTCAGTAGGTGAAAATAGCACTATAGGTAATGTGTCCCATCAACACATTACAACAAGTTGTATGCCTTTTGAAACAGGAAGAGATAAGTTGTCTCTGGTCTTGCCTGGTCAAGGTCTGGTCCCGTCATGCATAACTTAACTGACAAAACTGGATTTTCTTAGCAATTCCTGTTAGACCATGATTTTAGGTTACCTCTGTCAAATAAAAACGGAAACAGATACGTTAACAAATGAATGACTCGTTTAAGTGAACCTAACCCAAATCCGGAAAACCCCCTTTCCTTAAGGGTTTTAGTTTCAATCTTGAGTTTTAAATGTATTAACGTGCGGGTGTGAGACAAAAAATAAATAAAAATAAAATAAAATAAGGCCGAAGTACGCACTTTCATCAACAGGCATAGTTGGTGCAATATTCTAGTGCGTAGGCCTACCTGGTGGCTTGGTGGTGAAGTGCAGCCATACTGTCATTCACGAGAGAATATGATGCGTACTGCGTAGTTCTTCTGGAAAACACGTTTCTTTTAGCCATTACCATTTAATACTTACCTCGTAAATAGCCTACTAATTACATATGCATAAATATGTAATATATAAAATGCATGCGCTGATTAAAACAATGGTTGTTGGCAATGCATTAGCGACCCCCCACTTTTGCATTATTTTATTGTTTTCATTAAGGCTAAAGCATGCTTACCTTCTTAAAGTAAAAATGGCTGTCAGTGACTTCGATAGGGTAACTTCGCTTAAATGAAGCAGGTCCCGGAGTGTCTCGGTGACAGGGTAACTTCGCCTCGGTGATAGGGTAACTTCGCTTAAATGAAGCAGGTTCCAGAGTGTCTCGGTGATAGGGAACTTCGCTTTGAAGCAGGTCCCGGAGTGTCTCGTTGATATGGTAATTTCGCTTAAATGAAGCTGGTCCAGGGGCGATTCGGTGATAGGGTAACTTCGTTTAAAAGAAGCAGGTTCCGGTTTGTCTCACTGGTAGCAGGTCCCGGTGTAACTCCCTGATAGGGTAACGTTTGAATGAAGCAGGTCCCGTTGTGTCTCGCAGGTAAGTAACTTCGTTAAGAAGTCGGTCCTGGTGTCTCGCTGATGGAAATCTCCAGAACTCTCTCGTCGGAGGACGTCTGTAGTGCTCGTACGAGTGCGCAGTGCTCTCAAACGATTATCCTCCGTCGGTCGACGTATTCAGTGCAAGTGCCAATCAGACTGCTCAGTCCCTCCTCTTACATAACGCGCGAGGATGGAGAGGCTTGAGAACCGTTTGCATACAAACCAATAACGTGCAGGAAAGGGGCTTGGTGTGTGCCCAGTCAGGTTCCCCCTGGGCGGGGCAGCATTCTTGCATAAGTAGGCTATTGCATTATTTTTGACTGATGGTCGAACCCACAAAATTCAATAGAGAAGGACGAACAACATTGTAGAGGCGTGGCTAAAATATTTGCCATATTGCAAATGTCAAAAAATTACTGTTGTAACACAATGGCAAATGTTACTTCAAATGGTGCTTCAAGTGCTAGAAGAAACGCCTTTATACAATCAATCAACCAGTCAATCACTTAGCTAATCAACCAATTAATCGATTGATCAATTTTTTTGTCACATGATATTGTAGGCCTACAGGTGATTCCAACAGCTCCTTCAACTTGTGCATGTTTTGTTAAATGTGGGGTGGTGTGTGTGTGTGTGTGTGTGTGTGTGTGTGTGTGTGGTGTCTTAGGCGAGGCAGTGTTCTCATTTCACAACTGTCATGTCTGTGCACTCAGTATGGAGCTGGAGAACGGAGGCTTATTTTATTTTAGAAAACGTACTGGGAGAGAAACAGCTAGCCTGGCTCAACCTTAAACTCTAAAAATCACTAATCAACACATTGTATCATCGTGGATGGATAAAATGATGTTTGTAAAGAAATAGTTACAACCACAAATGGCAGATTTTATTCTTAGACAGTGTCCCCATTTAAGATCCTAGTGGCCTGAGAGTAGCAGCTCCTCCGGAGCCTCTCAGTGCTTGCCTGGAGTACCCGACCACAACAGGGACAAAAGGCTGTTACACAGGTGGTTTGGATCTGCAATGATTTCCTACCATTTTTCTTGCAACATCTGCCGTAAATATCCTTTAGGCAGGGCAAGGCCCCGCCTATTGTATGTTCAGAGGATCAAACCACTTTCTGCTGGGCCTTGTGGTCCTGTTCAGTGCTGTTTCCGTACCAGGCAGCGATGTTTCCCATCAGGACACACTCAGTTATGCAGAAGTAGCATAATTGGTGTTTGCTGATGTGAACACCAAGGTACACCAAGGTCCAGCCTCTCCACTGAGGACCCATTAGGGTGTAGTTTCTTATCTGCTCCCTTCAAATTCCACTATCATCTTTTTAAATGTTGCTGTCATTCATACGTAGCTTAACAAGCATAACCTGTTTGCATTGACATTGTGTAAGCATAACATGGTAAGGTTGGTGTGTAGCTGGATTTTTGTTGGTCACTGACAACGGTTTTTCGATAATGTTTTCTATGTGCAATATACAGTATACCTATACTGTTGTTTGTTCACTAATGTGACCTGCATTTAGTTTTTTGTTTCACGTGGCTGCTATCTGGTGGACATAAATCCCTGGTTAATAACGGTAGGCAGGCCTAGACTGAACACAGACACACTTATACGTACATATCCTATTTATCTTGTGAAGACTCGTGTGAAGTATACATAGTGTTTGGATAGCAAGGCATGGGACCTGAATATGTAACTGACAACTAGTGTGTGTTCTACCTCCATAGCAAACAATCTGGAGAACCAATATCTACTGTGTAAACAGAAGGAAGCTTATAAGCTGGCAAGTGGTGAGGTCAGTGGAATGTAAGGAAAAGTCAATGGGGGTGGCCAGTGAACAGGTGATGTATGATATGTTCTCTGAAATATTAACTTGATAATTTAGAATTCCTGCACTTTTTTTCTATGAATTACAATTGCATTAAATTATAGCTATTAGCTATTCGTTTTGCTCTATAAGAGAAAGAAAAGGGGGAAAAGTGTGTTGGGAAACCACAACCAATTAAAATGTCAGATTAACTTTGAAGGAAATAGAGTGTCTACTCCTTTTTAAAAACAATATAATTAGTTTTACATCATTTTGCTTTTTATTGCCAGTTTATTACAGCTTAGTTGGAGCAGGGAAATAAACTTGGATACCCAACAGCATGGACCTAATGATATACCGTACTGGTTTAAGCATCAAGTTAGTAAGTTAGCTGGTTAGTTAGTTAGTTATTTTTATACTTTTTGAGAGTGTTTTTCTAGGATAAGACCAGAGGTTTTCTTACTTTTACTAAACAGAGAACATTTTATTTCCACTATACTTTTGGATTTTGCCTGCAGGATTCATCTACACATCCCGGATGCACTCGTTTTATCTATCAACGTGACACTAAACAGATAACTGAACTGACAGCGTATAAGAAGACCTCTGCATTCTTCTGAGATAGGATACTGAGTGGATCAGTTGCACATTGCTGTGAATGGTACACACCAATCAATTTGTAATCATTGTAACTCATGATGTAACCTGACCTCTTAGATTTCTCTTTATTGATCCTTTTGGGATGACTACTGCAAGGAAATTGAATTTCCAGCAGCTTACAAGACATTTGAATAGAGAATGAGGAGGTATAAAAAATACAGTAGAAAAAAAAGAAATAGTATAAAAAATAACCGCATAAAAAATAACCGCATAAAAAATAACCAACAAACTTAAGCCTAAATTGGGCACCCAGATAGCTCAGTTGGTAGAGCGGGTGCCCATGTATAGAAGTTTACTCCTCGAGGCAGCCGGCCAGGGTTCGAATCCGGCCTGCGGCCCTTTGCTGCATGTCACTCCCCCTCTCTTTCCCCTTTCACAACTTCAGCTGTCCTGTCCATTAAAGGCCTAAAATGCCCAAAAAATAATCTTTAAAAAAAAAAACTTAAGCCTAAATAAAACATAATAAATAAAACAGTTAAGAGCACCTCTATACATGGGCACCTGCTCTACCAGGTGAGCTAACCAGCCGCCCAATTTAATATTTAAGGCCTGAGCGCCAACAGTGATGTAGGACCTATTGATACAAAAGAAATTATTTTTTCTTTCTGTCTTTTCCTGGCAAATGAATTGCCTTTTTGATGGGCTTAACATACTCACAAACTCACCAAATTTGGCTCTTGCAGCAACTCTGGTGAAAATGTACATATTTTAAGGATTACTGGCATGGGTGCACAAAAACGGCTTGCTAACGCTCCTACAAAACTTAAAAAAAATTGAGCCCCTAGACTACGTAGACCAACAAAACTTGGTTCATTATGTAACATGTCAAGATGTTCAAAATGAATTGCCTCTTCATGTCAGACTGGCCCCCAGCCTTCCAGTTTTTAAATCGCTACTAAAAACACATTTTTATTTCTTGGCTTTTAATCCAGCATGAGAACTGTATGTTTTATTTGTCTGGTGTTGTATTCTGTCTATTTATTGTTTCATGTCAATGTCCAGCACTTTGGACTCTGGTTGTTTTTAAATCTGCTTTAGAAATAAAGTTGGATTGATTGACTAATTGATTGAAAAAAACTCAATGGAGCCATACCCTAAACCCAACAGGAAGTCCGCATTTTTTGAATTGAAAGTTTGATATTAGTGCGATCTTGGCCATTTCTTAACAAACTTCTCCCTGAGGACATGTAAAGGCCAATATTTACTCAAAGTCATAATGCCCCCTAGTGGCAACAGAAAATAGGGCTAAAAGTCAAGGTGCTATACTATAACAAACTCCTCCTAGAGATTTCCTCAGATTGACTTCAAAAGTCTGTGTCATCTAAGAGACCTTAATGAAAAGTTATTAATAGCAAAACTTTTCATTTAACGGTGTACGCGTTGCTGCCTTTTTGAGAATTTATCGATGAACAAAGAAGTTGTTGTAACTTTAGTGTACATTGTCCAATTTGGCCAAAAGTTCTCACGATTGACAAGACTCCAGACAAGGACATTCATAGGCAAAATTTACTTTTGGTTACAGCGGGGGCTGGCAACAGGAAGTCAGCCTTATGTGACAAACATCATCCGATTTACATGAAACTTATAATATGTTGTGATACTGAGCCACCCCTCCACCTTCACCACGCCTACTTCCTCAGGCCACGCCCTGCTCACGCCATTTCAACCATTGAAGGTAGAGTTGTGTGTGAGGTGTCACTGAACTCAGCAGAGTTCCTTCCTCATTAGTGTTGGCCTGCCTCCTGTGCTAAAGATACGCCCCCTTTCACAACTGGTGACCCATTTAAGGCAGTGTGTAAGAGGTATAATTGAACTCAGCAGAGTGTTTCTTTTTGATGGTTGAGGGTTTGACCCTCCCTCTAGGATGTAGACACGCCCCTTTTTACGCCTTGTGTTGTATTAAACTCAGCAGAGAGTTCTTTGTTCCCCCTTATGCTTAAACCACGCCCCTTTGATAACTGGTGACCCGTTTAAGTTTTTTTTTATGAATACCCCACCTTGCAATGCATGCAACACCTATTTTTCTTATTTGGCCAAGAAAATCCGCTCTGCACAGAAATTTGCGCGAAAAAAAGCTTGCACGTGATGGTGGACTGACTTCCTCGACATGGCAGTCAAGACAGTTAAATACCTCAGCAACCGTTAGTCTAAATCAGAGGAAAATCAGCACAGCTGTTCTCCGTGCTTTGCTGACTCATCGCGCAAAGTTTAAAATAAATCAGCTGGACGTCCCGCTGGTGCCCCGGACATGCTGTGAGGGGCGAGGGCCCGTTCATTGCTGCTTGCAGGTTTCATTTTAAATATACATTTAAAAAAACTATTTAACATAAACATTCATTTTAATTATAATTTTTTTATCCAGTAGAGAGAGGAGCCTATCCATCCTCTCCTCCTTTTAAGCTTGGCCTTTCTCTCTTTCTCCTGGGGCTGGCCGGCTTTCTTCCTCTTCCTCTTCACCCTCTGGGGTATTTGGCCCTGATGGTGTGTCCTCAGGGATAAAGGCAATAAAGACAGGGGGTCTGGTGGAATGCCACAGTCCCAACACTTCATCCTTATCACGAGCAGACACCGCAGCCAAGTGGCAGCAGGCGGTTTCTCTCTCACACTGTCTCCTGACCCTGTCACTTAAAAACTGTTGTGGTAGTTAACAACAACAACACCAACAATCACATGCATGAAGTAAACATATCCCATGTACACACTTTGTATGTATTACAATGTATTAATGGTAGTCTGTCATATTTCTTTAGCCTGCAGAGGGAGTCAGTTGTCCTGCGGGTCCATTTTCTCCAGAATTGTCCTAATCACAGAGAGAAGATAAAAGAAAGGGGAAAATAGATGATGATGATGGTGATGATGATGATGATGATGATAGCTCCAACACCCCTCATTCCAGCTCATGGTGAAAAAAGACTAAGATCAACGAGAGGAGACGGTTTCGTACTGCTATATAAAACATTTCCCAACAAAACTGCTTTTACAGTTACTTATAAGTAAAAGACTGAAAGGTTGAATACACAGTATTCACAGTATGGCATATATTATTCTATGTTTTGCCTACTGTTACTGATTTTTATTTTTTATAACAACTTTTTACTGTTTACACATATGCCTTTTGTTTCTCATAAGCTGCTGTAACACTGCAAATTTCTCCGTTGTGGGACTAGAAATATCGTCTTTGACGTCAGAGTCGCCATTCGCCCTCTGATTGGAGGACGTGTGTTTACGTAGCAACGGTCCGGAAGATGTCGCTCAGCCCAGTCCTAAAAAACTTCCGCCTTAACTTGTAAAGAAAACATAGCAGCTAAAAGGCATCGACGGCGTAACCAACCCATTTAAGAAGTCAAGCGAAAAAGGTAGATACAATTACGCATTTGACGCACATATACCGACTTACAAATAGGTCCTTAAGCAGTTTGTTGACGCGTTTTAGCTCGCCAGCAAATACAAATCTCTAATTTACTCTAGCTTTTACGTAGCTAGCTAAGCTACGCTGTTAACTGCTAGCAGTTCGCCACCTTCGATTTGGTCGGCCATAGGCCTCAAATGGTTGTCTTAATGGCTAGATCGCGATAAATTGGTTACTATACCAGGTCAGTTCTTAATTTTACAACTGATCTGTTTCCTTACGTAAAACACCTAACCTCAGTTAACGGCACATCAGCTACTTTGTTAGCTAGCTTTGTCTAGCTAGCTGACTAAGCTAGCTGTTAACCTGGGGCTGACTGTATAGTTAATTTAGCCTGCCAGGTAGTCCTCTCGTCAGACACCGTGGCTCATAAACAGTAATATTACTGTATATCTCATTGGACAGGTCATAAACGGTAGTCCAGAAGACCAGCCGAATACCCAGGTGCTAACCGTTTAAAACTAGTTAACGTTAGCTAAGAACTTAAAACTGAGTTGCACAGCCAGGACGTTGTCAGTAATGTTTACTTGCTCTTTAAACTAGACTTATATAGATATATTAAAACAATTAAATAGAAAGACGTCTTGTTTGTAATGACAGCTCCTTGTTTCCTAATATTTACATCACTACACATATTAAGTTACTGTTTGGTCTTGCTGTCATCTGCCAGGTCACCATAACTGTGCCACTCCCCTCCGTGGGGAACTTATTGAATTATATGATAATGCAGTACTGGTCGGCATTAAGGGTGTAACGATCCAGTATCGGTACAAATGAAAATATCCATACATATGTCATCTTTAAGATGCACCTTTATTTTGTGATTCCCACTTTGTTTTCCATTTATTAAAAATAGTAGTTTTTTAATGTATATGTCTGGAAGAACTTAGTAATGATATTGTCAAATCATATTTTAGTTTAGGGCTGGGCAATAGGGAGAAAATCAGATACCGCAATATTCTTGACCAAATACCATGATATCGATATTGTGGCGATATTCTAGAGTTGACAATTGGTGCTTTAACTAAATATCTTCACAGTTAAATTTTAGATAAATAACCATTAGTAATGTGGACATAATGTCCAAGTGTGGAAAAGGCACATATTAGAACAGCTAGAACAGTCTAGTAAATTCAGAAAAGTACATCACTGTACTGTAGTGCAGCCTTTATAACCATATTACGATATCCAAAATCTAAGACAATACCGTATCTATGCTCATATCATGACATCGAAATGTTAGAAAAATTACGATACATACTTTTTATCTGATTATTTTTTAACTGTTTGCATAAGAATACCACATTATACTGATCCCTCTAAACAAGATAACACAGAGCTTGTCCTGGTCCTTGTCCTTGTGAAAGGTACAGGGTGTTTCTGGGGTCAGGGCAGCCAGAGGAGATTCCCAGACCCAATGAGATAAACTCACAACATCCACGTTGTCATGACTTTGTATTAACATCCACTTTGTATAAAAAAGTGTCTGTAGAGAGCTTCCAGTTGGGCATTTTCTGTACTATTCTGTAGTGTGGAAACTGTCTCCTTGTTTTCACAAGTAAAAATGAACTTTGATATAACTTCAGTGGTTCCTATCTGTTCTTGATAATGAAACTGTTCTAAAAACTCAATATATTGCCCGGCCCTATTTTAGTTGCTTCTTGTAAATATCTACAGTGGGTACGGAAAGTATTCAGACCCCTTTAAATTTTTCACTCTTTGTTTCATTGCAGCCTTTTTCCA